>NC_044507.1:5512500-5515210 GCF_902362185.1 Chanos chanos
CACACACACACATATACGAACGTACACATGCTTTCACTTTCCCTTTTGATATTGTGTAAATTGTGCAGAGCTGTAATTTATCTGTGTATCTGTTTTACACTCTCTCACTCTCCTTTTGATCTGACGTTATGCTATATTACTTAGCCAAAGAAGTTCTCATAAGTAAATATGTTTTGGATTTAGTGAGTTAACATGTCGTTCTCTGTAGCTGTTTTTCTCATACTTCAGCCTGTTTTTCAGTCATCATTTCACCGAAGCAGAGCAGGGGAACCTAGTTTCTGTAACCTCAAGGCCAGGTCGTTGGTTATTGTATGGTTGACTCTCTGGTTGTCCCAGTGTTGCCTAGTTGCTGTTTTCTGTGTGTATGTTTGTGCTGCTGGTAGGTACCCTGTGGTGCTGTCCATTGAGGAGCACTGTTGTGTAGACCAGCAGAGGCAGATGGCGAGAATCTTTAAAGACGTCTTCCAGGACAAGCTGCTGACGGAGCCCGTGGAGCTGATCGCTGAACAGCTCCCGTCTCCCACTCAGCTCAAGGGCAAGATCATCCTCAAGGTAGAGACTTCATTTCAGTTCACTTACACTTACTTTTACATTCACGTTTATTCATTTAGCAGACACTTAAATCTAAAGTGACTTCCACGACAGGAAGAAAACAAAACCAAGCGTGCGGACTAGTTCCGGTCCACGTACTTGGTGGCACTGGAGCAATGTGTGCTCAGCTGCTTTTATCTCAGTTGTTATGTATCAGACACTCACATCCATAGCAAATTATACATGTCAGTAATGTATGTGTGGTTGTTCGCGTTAGAAACGAGTAAACCATAGGATTTACAAATAACTAAGTACATTTTCCAAAGAGATTATAATTGAACACCTGCCTTGGACCTTAACTCACTAGCCACTTTATGAAGTATAAGCGCCTTGTAGATACGATGTGTAGGTGTACAAGTACAGACCATCTGTTGCCGTTTGCAATTTGTCGGCCACCGTCTACCCCGCTCAGTTTCTGACCACAGGACCGCCTCTGACTAGATATTATTTTAGTGACAGACCATTCTGAACACAGCAGTGAAACTGACTTGGTGGTGGATGTCACGCTCATGTGAGTGTATTAGGCAAAGCACCGTTACTGGGGTTTTTACACTCCCCAGTGTTGTCACTGAGTCGAGAATGGTCTGTCACCCGAAGATATCGGACCAGCAACAATCCTGAGGTCAGAAACTGACCGCTGGTGAAGTGTTAGAGGATGGTTAACACAAACTGCGTATGGTTGTAGATGGGCCATAGTCACTAACTGTACAGCAGCAAGGTCCATTTACAGTATAGGTGTTTCTGATAAAGCGTCCAGCGAGGGCTTATGACACAGTATGCGGGTCATAGTGTTGGAAAACCCACTGTGAGGTTATCTAAGGTTAACTGACAGTTAATTTCGTATTTGTTTTTTTTTACTGTAATAGTCATTAAGATTTCATTAATTTATTTCTTTTGGGAATATGAGTGACTACAGTCACTGGTTGTCATGTGGTGTCATTATGTGTCATTTCATGTCACCATAAGTTATGAGGTGTCATTAGGCGTCATTTGGGGTCATTGGGTGTTAACCAAACAGTTGTCGAGTAATCATCAGCCTTGAATAGCTCAGTCAAGTGCATTATTTATGACTGGAATAAAAAGGTGTGTCGCCTTATTTGGCTGCAGGACAGAGATTATGAAACATGAATAAATATGTGTATTTTTGTGATTTCTTTGTCGATGAAGATCAAGACTGCTGCTTGGTGATGATTTGTAAAGTCTGAGAAATGTGAACTGTCTCTCTTTGTCTCTGGTCTGGTCCTTCAGCACAAGAAGCTGAATATGGATTTGAATATGGAGAACAGGAGAGATGTGCGTAAGGGGGAGAAACAGGGAGAACTTTACATCTGGGATCCGATTGACGAGGTGCTTAGAGACCTTCTGTACACCCAAACTCTGTGTGTCTGTGTGTCTGTGTGTCTGTGTGTGTGTGTGTGTGTGTGTGTGTGTGTCAAGGCATTTTGTGGAATTGTGTGTATGTGCAAGAGAAGACTCACACAGCCAATAAGTAACTGTAATATCATCCTGTTTGTGTGTGTGTGTATGTGTCAAGGCATTTTGTGGAATTGTGTGTATGTGCAAGAGAAGACTCACACAGCCAATAAGTAACTGTAATATCATCCTGTTTGTGTGTGTGTGTGTGTGTGTGTGTGTGTGTGTGTGTGTGTGTGTGTGAGTACGGTGGTACAGGCATTACTGTGTGATCTGTGACGACAAGCTTTACTATGCAGAGGAGAGTGAGTTAGAGGAGGATCAGCTCAAGGTTAGTCTCTGATCGTTCACCTGCTCTCTGATATCACCCGTCATAAATGCCATGAGAAGTTTCTGTCGAGCAAAGTCCTGCTGTTATATGAATTATACCCATCTTTCACTTTTGTCCACGAACAGTTCCTCTTCTCAGAGGAGAAAACTTTTTTTTTAATATCTCAAAAGCATCGCATTATAAGGCATGCTTTGCTATGAACAAGCAATGACCAAGACATCAGAATGATCAGAAATCCTGATAAAATAAAAATAATGTTACGAAAACTCACCCACATCTCTTCTCTTCTCTTCTCTTCTCTTCTCTTCTCTTCTCTTCTCTTCTCTTCTCTTCTCTTCTCTTCTCTCTTCTCTTCTCTTCTCTTCTCTGCACAGG
>NC_044507.1:5515310-5545310 GCF_902362185.1 Chanos chanos
ACGCCCCCATTGTCCCTTCTGAGGGTCAAACACCTGCGTTCCCCGAGAGAAACTCATGTTTTCCCAGCTGTACCCGCCCAAAACATAAATTTTATCCCCCCACACCCCACGCCGGCTTCGCTGTTTGGCTGTAAGAGGGGGGCGATAGTGGTCCACTGGCTAGTTTGGGGGTTAAAAGCCTCCACACTCAGGATGTCAAAGCGCTCCATGCTCTCCTCATGGTCGTCACTCCCTCCAATGGCATAGATTCGGTCCTGGAGTGATGCCATGCAGTGCCAACCTCGTGCCAGGGTCATGGCTTGGCACTCCATCCATGTGTCACCGTACTTCGGGTCGTAACTCAGAACATCACGGCGGTACGGCCCAATCTGGTAATCGTGTCCTCCCGAAATGTAGATCACCTCTTTGTGTACAGTCCCAGCATGGCCATAAGTAAATCTACAGAGCAGGAAAGACAGGAAATTAAGATGAACCTGTAGTAAAGAACGCAACCACACTGCCTTTATGAAACTCTATGGTCTTCTTCAGGTATAGTAAATATCTCTGCATTTAAAAACTGGCTACAGTAGTACATTGCAGCTACTGCAAAGGGACTCAGTATTACATTTCTTTAATTATTATTATTATTATTATTATTATTATTATTATTATCATCATTATTTAAACACGTGTAATTTCTGCACATGTAATATGAAAGAAATGTCATAGATATCCACACAGAATTCACAGTACATGTGCAGATTAAGTAGACACAGTTATGAGGAAAGGTTAATATACAGAATGCCAAACAGCTTTACAGATGTGCCACAAGTCCAATATCTGAAGATAAAACCTTTAGTAAGACTTCCAGAGACCTAACCTGTTAAAAACCATAACTGCAATTTAGTCTCTGTTGTAATTCAACTCGTCAACCAGTTAACAAGTTGTTAATAGCTAAATCAGTTATGTTAGACCTAGACAGCAGTCAGTATGTCCTGAGTTGAGGGTACCCAGCAGTGACAGTCCAGAAAAAAAAAATCGAAATTTAAAAATAAACGAACTGGGAAAGAAAGCGAATAAAAGACTGACCTGGGTAGTCCCGCCACATATGTCCAGTAGTCCTCCGAGGGATGATACATCTCCACAGACGACAGCGCCCCACTATCGTTACGCCCCCCCACAGCAACCAGACACTGGCCAATCGCCCCCAGGTAAAAATCAACACGCCGCTGGTTCATTGGGGCACCCTGTCAACACAGGAACCGCTGGACTACAGATATCTCTGCACATTCTCATAGGAACCAGTGGACCACAGATAACTCTGCACTGTCTCACAGGAACTGTTGGACTACAGATATCTCTGCACATTCTTGCAGGAACCACTGGATTACAGATATCTCTGCACACTCTCACAGGAACCGTTGGACCACAGATATCTCTGCACATTGTCACGGGAACCGCTGGACTACAGATATCTCTGCACTGTCTCACAGGAACCACTGGACAATAGATATCTCTGCACATTCTTGCAGGAACCACTGGATTACAGATATTTCTGCGTACTCTCACAGGAACCGTTGGGCCACAGATATCTCTGCACATTCTCACAGGAACCGTTGGACTACAGATATCTCTGCACTGTCTCACAGGAACCGCAGGACTACAGACATCTCTGAACATTCTCATATTTCTGTCACTCAGTGAGGGGGCAGAACTCCGCAGTCATTAGGGTTTGAAGATTTTTCAAATCAATGACCATATTGATATTAAGCATTTTGCATTTCAGCATTAGCCTGAAAAAACAAGAGTATATTTTCATGTATACAAATAGGTAATGAGTTTGTGTTGCATTTAGGCTTATATCTCATTAGTTTATTTTTTGAAAGTAAAATGAAGTGACCAGCTGGACAGCATACAGCAGGGTATAATATGAGCTTTAATTGGGTTAAACGTAATAATCTTATAAAGGGGTATAATTATTTCTGATAGGCTGACCATCCATAAAACGTTTAAGTTGCATGACTCATTTGATTTCTAGTTGAGGTATAGCACATATATCTTTTCAGTTATGTTATTGTATAGGCTAATGACTTGTGTGAATGCAGGTGGTGTAGCGTGTAATTTACCTTAACCCACAGGTTGTTGCGGGGGTCATAACGATACAGCAGGTTACTGGCAGCATCCCCACCATTGTCCCGTGATGAGCTGCCCCCGGCCGTGAAGATGAAACCCCCCAGCACCGCTACACAGTGGTGGCTCCTCTGTGCTGGGAGCTGAGTCTCTACCACCCACGCTCCTGTCTCCTCATCTAACCAGCACACCTCCGCGCTAAGCTCCTCTCCCGCTCTGACACTTCTCCTCCGACCAGCAGGAGGCGCTCCACGCCCCCCGGAGCCCAGATCGCCGCGTCTGTAGCAAGGGCTGAGCGCTGACGTGGGCGTGGTAACCCACTGCCTCTTCGACGAGAGCCTCGCATCCGGCCTCCGGGGGCAGCAGAGAGCGCAGGGCGGGCAGCACCCGCTCCAGGACGTCAGCCGGCGGGATGAGGGGGAAACGGATGTGCGAGAGGAGCTGGTGGGCGAACGCAGCGCGTTCGGACCGTTGGCTCAGCCACTGGAGCGTGGCCTGGAGCAGGGCCTGTTCGTTGTCATGCTGCACCTGTTCGTCCGCCAGGTAAGCGTTCAGCTTACTCAGACGCATGTCCCTCAAAAACTCGGGCGTGAAAGACAGCGTGGCAAAACGCTCCAGGATGAAACGGTCGATGAAGCTATCCAACCTTTCCAGACTGTACAACAAGGCCAGTTCCTGGAGGTACAGGTAGTTCTCCTCGCTTACTTCGTTCTCCAAATACTGACAACAGAAGTCCACGATCCTCCACACCTGAAGCAGGTGAGCCGTCTCCAGCACGTAATCGATATTCCCGCCATCCAGAGGTAGCTCGCCGCTGTACAGGAAGTCCACTACAGCTTTCACGCCCACGTACGACACCCCGACAAGCTCCACCTCAAACTGCCGCTCCTCACGCATGCCCAGCGTGAACATGGCCTGGAAGTATGGACTGGACACAGCCAGTAGAGCTCGGTGTGCAGGAACCCGCTGGTCATCAGCCACCAACACCACGTCACAAAGCTGACCGCTCTGCCTCTGCTCATTCAAGCCCTGCAGAAGGCAGCTGGCCTGGTCAGACCAGCGATACACCTGTGACAAGAGCAGCAGATTGACCTGAATCGTAGATGTACTCCATACGAGATGAGGCTGAGTAAGTGAGAGGTAATAAAGGATATACTTTTTGTGTATTCAAATAGAAGGGAAAAAAACGGGGGGAAAAGGCGGGTCCTGGCATACCTTGGAAGATTCGCTTATTCTATGGGGACGAGAAACACGTGCTGGTCTCCCACCATCCATTGCGTCATCTCCCTGTATCACTAACTGATAACGTGAAAACACAAAAAGCTGTTCAACATCTTGAAACTACACTGGAAAAGTGGGTGGGTATGAAGTAGAGGGGGACGAACTAATTTAGATCCGAAGTGAAACTGAAATTAGTTTAACACGCAATGGATGATGTTAAACTGAAATAATACAAGATATTTTCCGTGAGAAAACTTTTGGATTAATAGCAAAGGAGACAATGACAGAATGACCAGGAGACATGAATACAGACACCAAGAACGCGCCAAGAAAAACGTAAAGCGACAGGAAAACAATGGTACAGACGTTAAACTGACAAATAAATTGTGTGCTCTCGCTGACTTAGCCAAGCACACTGAAGAATCTAAGTTATGCAGCAAGCTATCGACATCCATTGTGAGTCATCCTATCTGTGTGCATTGTACAGCTATCTGACAGAAGGGACAACGTGTCTTCAAAACACATCGATAACATTTACCACATTGTCATTCTTCATTGTAAGTCAACATCAGTTTCCCGTTTTAACTTTGCACGAAAAATCAAACGATGGAGTTAACGAAATGTTGTCTAGGAAGTATAGTTCTTCTTCTTTGTCTGAAGGACTGGAACGTACACGATGTGTAGCTTTACCGCCCCCATCAGTAGTGGCGGATACTGCTCCTGCCGTGAAGCAACAGTGCTACCCTCTATGCCACCTTGCGCAACACACAAGTGCAGTCTAATTTATTAAAATATGTACGGCTCTGTGTTATTTTTTTTTTATCCCACATTAGAACTAGAATGCGAGTTGCGCTCTTTTTTCTGTCTTGCTGGCAGTCGCAACCATACCATACATGCATTTCATAGTAAGCCCAATGCCTTGTCCACGTAGACAAAGAAAATATGTTCACCACAACAACACTATCTGAATTCACTCATAGTTGAATTGTCGCAGCACTGACACGCTAAATTAACTCAGTGCATTATGCTGTATTAAGCTTCACACAAGGTGATTTTCTCTGACTCCGTATGCCGGGGGGTTACAGGCGTGGTGTTGGCTGCTAACTACTGTCTAACCAGGTTTACATTAGCTCTACCTTATTTTTATTAGACGAATTCGTAAAGCGTGTGTTAGAGAAAGAAAGTGGACATTCTGACGGGGAAGGAAACATAAGAATGACCATGAAAGAACGTCTGGCCCCTCACTTGCGCCTGGATCTTTTTCTAAACACTCTTGTATTTTCTCTCAAAGTATCTTTCAAATTAGATAATCACAACAAACGCTTCGGTTAGATCTGAGGCACTATACAATGGGAGGCATTGGCAGGTAGAGCCCATTTAGGCCTACTTGCTGCATTATGACAGCGTTTCAAGAGATGACGGAACCACTTCCGTCCGCACTTGGCCCCAAGCTTGAGGTAAGTCTGTTTTAGATAGGATAGGGTATTTGTAAATGACGGAATGCATTCGTTCAATCCACTCATCTATAAATGTTTTCCTTGACCGTTGACCGTGTTTTAATTTGCGCCCTTAAATCGGCTGCAGTCGTGTTAATAACCCTCAAATATATCTAAAGCACGCATTTCACTCCGTGAATGCTCCATTGTTATTCACTGCTTAGTTTGAGTTAATTATTCTCCATAATCCATATATTGTATAACACCCCATTGTTCTCGCGCACACACACAAAAAAGATGCTGTGTTGACAGCCCACAAGATGGCACAATAACGCAGTCAAATATTCCACAATAGAAACGGATAGCAATAATTTGGCTGAATCCCCCAGTTGGCCAATAGGAGGAGGTGAGTCCTGCATTATGGGACGTTGGTTGAGTCGAACGGCAACCTGACAGACGAACATCACCAACGCCCATAAACTCGCAATAGGAAATGAATCGAGTGGTGAAAATACCCTAACCGCCTTCCCATTCAATTGAGAGAGGACACGTCCCGCTAAGCGCAGCTCTTTGTATCGAAAGCGGAGCCTCATCTGCCTGCAGCGGGAATTTCTGTCAGTATCGCTGTCCGTCTGCTGTCCAGGTCTCATCTCGGATTTAAGACTGCTGCTTTTTCTGCTGTCTTTCCCTGATTTACTTCTATAACCTTGATCGTTTTGCACAGGCACCAGTACTACTTATCCATTCTCTTTGCGTCCGTCAAAATGGCAACACGAATCGATAAAGAGGCTTGCAGAGAATCTTACAATCTGGTCCGCGACGACAACTCAGACATAAACTGGTGAGTAACAGCGGCAGGCATTGATCAGGGTGTTAGATGTAGTGCTGAGGGGTTTGCGTTCCAGCTTAGTGGAGAGTTGGGAAATCAGGATTTCATAAGAGGGTCGAACAATGGGGAGCTATTCATTCACTTTTTAATTCATAATTAATCTCAACAGTTACATAGACTGA
This sequence comes from Chanos chanos, assembly GCF_902362185.1. Lineage (NCBI taxonomy): Eukaryota > Metazoa > Chordata > Actinopteri > Gonorynchiformes > Chanidae > Chanos > Chanos chanos. Next base: position 5,521,088 of record NC_044507.1, read on the forward strand.
ATTCAGCTATTATCAGTTGCTACTAATCACGGATGCGCCCACTGATTTACCGTAATTTGGTAACAATGTCTATCAGACAATTCAACAGATAGCTTTACATAATGTTCACAGTTAATTGACTGTTCGTCTTCAACTGGATTAATATCTGCCACTTATGTTCTATTGTTCGAAGGGCTGCTTTCAAATACGACGGCTCCATGATTGTGCCAGCAGGACAGGGGGCCGATTACGAAGACTTCAAGAAGCTGTGCACAGGTAAGCCATGCATACACAGTGCAAGGTTCATTCGCTTTAATTACGGATATGTACTACGTTTATTTCTGTGAAAGCTCTGGGTGAACTACAGTGTCATAAACCTTGTGTAATACGGTTTTGCTGGACCAGAACCCGCTAATTATGTCAGTTCCTTGACTGTGTGCTCATTCATCACGAGACATACAATTGATATTTCATCTAGATTCGAGATATGCGCCTTCAGACGCAACCAATCAGAGTCGGCATACGGATGCAACATTTAACTGAGCAAAATCATTTTGAAGCTTGTTGCATGATTTGTCTCTTCTCGTGAACTCTTGCTTGCTACTTGTGACGCCCTCTCCAATGTGACGCTTTATTCTGGTCCAACTCTGTCCGTAATAGGTAGTCAGTTTATTAGTCGGAGTTCCAACAGGCTACGGCCCCTTTCCTGAACCGTATGCACATAACAAGGACTGCAGGAAGTACCTACTATAACCAAAGTATGCACCTGTCCTCGAAATTTCGGTAAATGAGTTTCAGATCACGTGATGAAAATGATTGGTGGCATTTTTATGATCCTGTTTAGTTTAGTGAAGTTTTATGAGTTTCCTTTCTTAGCACTGGCCGTTTTCCGTTAAATAATTACTACAACGTGTGATTCTCGTACAGTTTCACGTTGCGTCGTTTTAAACACATGAGCACAGGTCGAATTACGAAATCTCATTCTCTGGCACAGAAAATGGGAGTGTAACCCCCATGAGAGGAGAAAAATGATGTCACTCTCCCTTCTCTCATTCTCTCATCCCCAACTTAATAGAACTGGGCGTGGCTCTCGCTCACCAAATAGAGCGCTGTGGCTGCGCTTGTGAGCGCTTAGTGAATACCCACGGAAAACTCTGCTTTAGTTTAACGCTTCGGGGCTCGCATAGCGACATAACCTCTGATGCTTCAAGGATCACGAGACCTATTAAACCTGAATTGGCTTCTTTGATATCAGAAACACATACCTTCCTTGTTGGGAAATTAGTCGCTTGCAAAGAGGAAGGAGGGGACCACCAGTTTATGGCGTAAAAAAACATAATTTAAAAATACACGTGGATTTAATTAGATTCGGAGAAAATACATTAGTGTCTTGTGGAAGTGAAGAGTTACCAAATCACGTTTGTCTGTTCGTTGTTTTTTTTTGTTTTTTGTTTTTTTCCTTTCCGCTGTATCATCACAGTGGCGGTGCGGTTGTCAAAGCGACATTTATGCTCAGTCAGCGTTTAGAACGGGAGCGGGCAGTCGCTCAGAGGGAAGAGAATTGTGACAGACCCTCAGGGGAAGTAGAATTGGAGGAAGCCAAGCTATACTTACGGGAAACGCCACAAGAATATTCTCATCCAATCAGAGTGAATACAGAGTTGATTACTAGAGATCGCACTTCTCCACTACTTACCATATAAAGTTATGTTCACAGAACACACTACTTCCTAAAAGTGTCTAGTTTTTCTAGCATGGCTCTTTGTCTAAATGGCCAGTGAGTCATATCATTCTTCATTTACACCAATGTATTCTTATGATAATTTGTTATATATTTATTACTTGTCATTCAAACTCTCAGTCAGACTTGATAACAAACTGACATATCATAGTTTCCACTGTGCAGCTTGTTAATATTAAACCCAGTTAATGAACACGAAACTGTGTAATATTAGATATGGTCTGAGTTGTGAATAAAGTGACTTTGTTTCACAGTGAGCTAAATTCCTGTGGCCAGTCTAACAAGCTTTGGTAAACAAACAGTACATGATTTTTACCTCCCACATCAGTGAAGAACAAAAAGAAAGTGGGGGTGGGGGGGGGGGAAGGGCGGGGGTTGAGGAGTGGCAGGGAACCAGGACAGGCAGATGTGGATTCAGTAGTTTAGTGAATCAAACACTGTCACAGTGTATTGTTGACCTAACTGTCACGTGATGTGACACACAAAGATCAAGTTGCCTCTGTTACCTGGAAATTCAAGTTAATCCCTGTAGTGCGGGTGAATGAAACAAACAGGTTCAAAGCAAGGAATCAAAGTTCATTCATAAAGTTAATCAATAGAGGGAAATAATGCTTATGTAAATGTGTTTCCAAAGCTTCGTCATGAGACAGACATAGATTTCTACGTATAGAAAGAATTGAGATGTCTTGGATAAGATAACCAAATAAAAAAGTTGAAAAGGAAGAGACAGGCCAATGAATAATGTTATCTCAGTGGTGAGTGAAGATATTTGGCAGAGTTTCTTTCTCAAGGACTACGTGGAAATGAACTTGTGTCTGAACGCAGCCCTAAAGCTACTGCAATGCAGTCATCGTGCATCAGAGAGCAGATGCCCTAAGAGTTACTGTGGCATATATACTTCTCACTCTCTCTTTCTCAGCCCTCTGTGTGTGTGTGTGTGTGTGTGTGAGAGAGAGAGAGAGAGAGAGAAGAGAGAGAGACAGACTCATAGGCTGAACTGTCCACTTTCAATCAATCTGTTGACCTGAATACCTCCCCTCTTCTCCATTCTCTCCATTTTGCCTTGTTTGTGTTTGGTGGTGAGCCAAACATTTGACGCTAGTGTGCCTCTGTTCATGCTTATTATGATTGAAAAGGGCCTCAGTAACACAGCATTCTCCTCTATTCACACATTATGTACTGTCTGTCTGCCCGGCCAGCTAGCCTGGACTTGATTTCACTAAATTGTGTCCAGATGAACTTTCTCTGGAATGCTATAGAGCTCAGGAAATCTGGTCAAACTTAAAAAAAAAAAGAAACAAAAACAAAGAAACAAACAAAAAGTCTACTCCAACTTAAAATTTGAAGGGAACCGTGATAGCCTTTCTTTTCAAAGTCCTGTTAAAAAGAAATCTTTCTCATAAGATGAGTAAACTCAAGAAAGCTCTTTGTACTGGTATCTGGACATTCTTCGTTGCTTGTCAGTACAACTTAATTTATGCTCAAGATTGGTCTCAGGGTTGAGGAAACCTGACAGGACACTAGAAGCTAACTCTGAAGAGAGAGATTAATAAAGATTAATATAGGTTCTCAGATATTCTGCTGTTTATGTTTCAAAGCCCAGTTTCTGAAGTCCTGTCTCTCTCTCTCTCTCTCTCTCGCTCTCTCTCTCTCTCTCTCTCTCTCTCTGTCAGATGACGAGCGTCTGTTTGGCTTTGTGAGGATCACGACGGGGGATGCTATGAGCAAGAGGGCTAAGTTCACACTCATCACCTGGATCGGTGAGAACATAAGCGGTCTCCAGCGGGCCAAGATCAGCACCGACAAGACGCTGGTCAAAGACGTCGTGCAGGTTGGTTGGAACGTAACACAGATTGTTACTACTTCGACTTGACGCTACAGGTGTAAGAAAACAGAAGAGCCTCCAAACAAATTAGAACAGAGCATGCAAATGCTCTTGCCCAATGAGCACTATGTGGTTCTCTACCTGACCCTGACCACAAGGCTCTGATAAAGTACAGATATCTCTCACTTTCCTGTGGACTCTCTCTCTCTCTCCCTCTCTCTCTCTCTCTCTCTCTCTCTCTCTCTCTCTCTCTCTATTTCTCTCTCTCTCTCCCTCTCTCTCTCTCTTTCTCTCTCTCTCCCTCTCTCTCTCTCTTTCTCTCTCTCTCTCTCTCTCTATTTCTCTCTTCCTCCCTCTCGCTCTCTCCCTTCTGTGCACTCTTGCATGCTTTCACGCATCTTCTTTTCACATTGAAATATCTGTAATTTTTTTTTACCATATCAGTTGTGTCAAGATCTTTACCTTCTGTTGTGTGTGTGTGTGGTTTTTTTTTTCCACACAGAACTTTGCCAAGGAGTTTATGATCAGCGATCCACGAGAGTTAGAGGAGGCATACCTCCGCAACGAGCTGAAGAAGGCGGGGGGAGCCAACTACGACGCCCAGGCGGAGTAGAGCCCCACAGAGCACAGACACAGGAAAACAGGGGTCGGGGGGGTTTGAATGAGAGGGATGGGGGAGACATCACACAGATACACACACACACACACACACACACACACACACACACATGCGTGCGCATGTATACATGCAGACAGACGTGCACACACACACGCACACACACACGCACATACACACACAGTCTTGTCCTTGCCCCTCTCCATAGTATGGTTGTGGTTGAATTATCTGCTGTACTGTTTATCATCTCATTATAATCTCAGCTATGGCTGTGAGTTTGGACTTGTTTTGACCTGAGGTGTCTTATTTTGTACCATGATTATCACTGGATCAATTAGAGTTTGATACAAGAATACTTCATCGGCTCCTGATTGGATATGCCATGCCATCACTGTGATTTGACTGTGATACTGCAGTCCAAAGACACGCCCACCTCAGGCAGTGGAGGTTCAGATCTCAGCCTAGCGTTATTTGTTGACATCTCCCTGTCCCACCCCTCAATGCAGACCACTGTGTTTACCGCCTCAATCTCCCATGGAGAGAGAGGCATCATGGGGAGTGTGCATGCGTACATGCGTGTCTGTGTGTGTATGTGTGTGTCTGTGTGTGTGTGTGTGTGTGTTTGCGGACACTACACTGTGATTGGCTAATCTTCGTACAGAGGGGTGGGATTTAGATCAGTATGTTGTCCTCAGATCCAATAGGAGGAGGATATCTCTTCAGCCCCAAAGCCTAGAGAAGCCATTTCTCTGGTGTAGCTTTTCTTCTTATTCAACTGAAACAAATCTCATTTTTGTTCCTTTTTAAATAATGATTTTTATTTGTTGCAAGAGTGTAATCTGTTGTTACTTTTCTGGAAAAAAAACATTGTGGCCAAGGAGCCAAGAAAAGAAAATGTCAAAAAGAATATGGGCACAAAAATAAAACATTTCAAAATAAAATGTTTTTTTTTTTTTAATATTGCAGTTCCTTTTGATGTATGTGTGTATGCATGTGCGTGTGTGTGTGTGCAAGAGAGTGAGTTTGTGTGCGTGTGGAAAATGAAGGGGATGACTGTGATGTCACTGGACTTGGGAACCGGTGTAACATTCAGTTTCACTGAAGTCTATAGAACATTTCAGCTCCTAAATTTAAAGTTCGCTTATTTAGGACTCTTGTTCTGCGCCCTCCTTTAGTTGTTATGCCCCTGTTACGCCTGGCACTACTCCTCTCTGCATACATTTGAACAGTCCCATGGGGCTTAGGAGACTCCCAGGGGTTGTCATGGTCACCACTAACTGTCAGGGGAACAGCCAATCAGCATCAAGCCAAGCTACTCTGCTCCAAAGTCTGTCAGTTATGCTCCCTGCTCACCCTATTCCTCTGTCTACTAACCTCCTTTTTTTTTCTGTTGCTCTCTCTCCCCTCCTCTGCTCTTGTTCTCTGTCCCTCTTCCTGTTTTCCCCTCTTTCTTTCTCCCTCTCTGCCCACCCCCATCCCCCACCCTCTGCTCCCTATGCACAGTTTAGTTTAGTCCAACAGATGTGAACTGGACTCCCTAATGAGATAATCTATAATCTGCAAGCCAATCTCAGGCTGCCTCTATGACACAGGCTTTTTTGATGGCCAGAGTGACTCAGTGAGTTAAGCGTCAGGCAAAGTATGGCAAGAAACAAAGACATTTCAATTTAAAAGAGCAACTATGCTCAAATGCATTTTTTTATTTTACAGATAAGTTTAATTTTCGAATAATTTGATGATGCACTTTGACCACTTCATGTCCTTAATAATTTGGTTTTAGGATTATCACCGGAGGACAGCTAAGAATTTACATTAACGTACTTTACTTGCATACATTAACTACATAATATCTGTGCATGGCTGGTAAACAATCCAGAACTTAACCGAGAACTTCCAGGTTGTTCGGGGTAAATTTTGACATGACGAGTGTACATAAGTGTGTACACACGCGTTGACGAGTTGTGTATATGTACATTTGTCTGTGTTTGTTGCTGTGATTAATCTTGCTGGGAGTTGTATGTGTTGGAAGGCAGGTGCAGCAGTGTGTCAGTTGGGACTGTATTAATGAGATTAATGACTTTTGGGGCTGGATGTGTCTCTCATCGCAGTGGCAGAAGAGCCCTCCAATTCACTCTCCCATGGTCGTTTGTTCTTCACCTATACGTCTTTGCTCTCTCTCTCTCTCTCTCTCTCTCTCTTTCTCTCTCTCTCTCTCTCTCTCTCAGGCTAATGCTAATCTGCCTGGCCCTGTTTACTCTGTGTGAGTAGGTGTGCGTGTTCTGACAGCTCCACGTCTCATGCCAAGATTACTTCTTGCCTGCCTGCCCTCTGCTCAATCCCAGTGTGTGTGCGCGCGCGCGTGTGTGTGTGTGTGCTAGTGTGTGTGTGTCTTTGTTATAGCAGACTGCCCAGTGTCTACATAGATTCACAAAAAGAAGTTCCTGCCAGCAAACTCTCTTCAGATCCTTCCTGCATTCCACAGGACTCCCAGACCAGCATATTTTACAACCCGTGTATGCGTGCGTTTGTGTGTGTGTGTGTGTGTGTGTGTGTTTGTGTGTGCATTTCTCTCCTCTGCGAGTGGGAAGAGTCATCTGCATGTGCATGTTTTGTCCTCCTACTGATCCAGTCAGTTATTCTAACTATTTCTCATCCATCATCACTTTTCTTGTATTTATTTACTTGCTTGTTTGTTCATTCGTCTTGTGCCTCATTATTGTTTACAGTAAACCCATTACCAATCCCTCATACAGCATGTTTAAAAAATGCAGTCAGGGCTGAAAACTGCCTCCCAGGCAGAGAAAGTGAAACTGCTCTCATGGATCAGTTATCTCCCTATATATTCTCCCTCTGAGTGCTCAAAGGTTCCACACCCCCAACCCCCACACTTCCAATATGAAGTGTTCTAGCAAAGCTCAGGCCTAACTACAGAGGGGCTGTGTGTGTGTGTGTGCGCGCATGTTTCTTTGCTCCTTGGCGGCTCTCTGTCGCTGGCTGAATTTGCATCAGGACAAACACTGAGATTTCCATTCTCCATGTGCTCCTTTGAATGCACCAAACCCAAGCTGTCTTTTGGGCTCCCAGGCAGGGAATTTTTCAGCAGTGGGTTGGGGTGGGATGGGGTGAGACGGAGGGGTGGGGGTGTATTACAGAGGTTGTTTTGGCTGAGCTGGAGTTGGAGAAAGGGTGGCGAAAAGGGTGGGGGTAGGATTTGGGAGGAGGGGGGGGGTCCCTTTTTCAGCCCGTGTGAATTGGGGGGGTTTGAATGGGCCACTACTCAATGCTCCTGTATCCGCCACTCCGACTCTGGCACAGTGCTGTCATTGTCACAGGCCTTAATGATCTTCTCTTCGTCCAGCCACCCACCACTGCTGCAGTACCAACACCACCTACCTGCTGATGGAGGCAAGGGCCCTGACACAGACTCCAACAACCTTCTCCAACACTCCCCATTAAGAGCCACTGATACAGTATAGGTGTAGTTCCTGCTGGAGCGTTTTTCTGCCCGGTGTGCCATTCTTATCCTTCAAAGTTTGTTACTCTCTCGAATGGCAAGGCAAAGCAGAGCAGAGAAAAGCCCCTGTTTCACAGCTGAGACAGTGGCTCAGTTACTTGTAAGGGCTTTTATTGTTTTATTGTACAGGTGTGTGACAGTGTAAACAATCATACAGTTCATTTAACACGAGTGAATTTTCAATGTTTTATTTATTGTCAATCTGTCATTGCTTCACAGCTGATGTTGTGAACGTCTGTCAATTACAGTCTATTATAGTCATTTAAAACTTATATTAATTTGTGCAGGTTTAAATTACCTCACAAACTATGACAGACTCATGGTACTTTGAATGTACCAGTAGATGACGGGTTTTCTTTCCCCTCTGTACTTATCTGTCTTAGCTCGCTAAGTTATTGACTTAAGAAGCTGTTCCGTTGCCCGGACTTGACTTATGTCCATCAGTAGCTCACGTCAGAGCAGTCCTACTTACAGTAGACTGCAGTGGGCAGCAGAAACACTGACCAGGATGAAATAGAGGTTTAAATATGTGTTAAGGTTCTTTTTCAAATACCTCACAGCTAATAGCCGTAATATGTCACATATCAGTATAATGTTCACTGGGGCCTGAAATGAAATCAGTTTAGCGCTCATTACAGGTCTCTCTTCGCCCCCGTGAGATAGGGATAAGAAATACTTGTTTAATCTTGTCCTTGAGTTCCTGTCTCACCTTTTTGTGTGTGTGTGTGTGAATAAGGAGTCGAAACAAATTAAACAAATGTGTGATATCACTCTGAATCATGGTGGCTTGTAAGCTAATGCTTATGTCGTGGCAAGTCTCTGGATATCAGTAATAAGCCTGTGTTTGCTCTTTTCCTTTCCCTCTCTCTCTCTCTCTCTCTCTCTCACTCTCTCTCTCTCTCTCTCTCTCTCTCTCTCCTCACTCTAACACACACACGCCTTTACATTGCCATCCCATTGGAGAATTCACATTTAATTATTTTATGTACGGATCAATGGCCACAGTAAAACAGCTGTTTATTTATTGATCATCTGCATGTAGCTTCTAATAAGACTTAAAACATGACCCCGCTGCAAAAGGTCAGATGTGAAGGTCACCTTATAAGGTCAACTCTCACAATCTCGGGGAGTGGGGGGGGGGGGGGGGGGGTGGGTTGTTCTTAGCTTGCGAGGAGAGCTGTGTAATTACATTGTGAATCATTAGGGAACAGGCTCTATGACACAGTTATAAATCACTGGAAGCTCACAGACTGTTTAAAATGGACACACTCACTCTGATGAATAAAACCCTTTGTGAACTGGAGAAATGCTCTGATAGCAGCCCTTCAGACTGACTGCAGGTAAGAACGGGGAGAGTCTGGCACTGTTAAATGTAATACTTTTTCACAGTTCAGTATAATCTAACAGCAGTGGCTCAGCCACACTTTCGTCACCCTGCACCGCCCTCTCCCGTTCTTCCTCTTTTTTTTCTTTTAATTTCTACTTCTTCGTAATTCTGCGAGCATTTTTGAGGTGTAACCAAGCGTTACCAACATATCCTGTGCTTTATGCAACCCTGCCAATGTCACAGTAATCTATCAAAGCAAATTTGACTTTACTTTGGAACACCCAAATGAGGCAAGGCAAATATCAAACGTAAGCCCATGACATCAGTCAGATATAGAGTTACAGCAGAAAGCATGGACCATGTGGTGTACATCCGCTGACTAAAGACATGTTTCTGAAAAGACAGAGACCACTTGGGAAACACACAGGACAAAGTAGTCATGTGTTAGTCACACACTGCAAAGCCAAATCAGCTGTACTCAATGCTCTCACAATCAGTACAACACAGATCTAGAGAGTGTGTTTGTGTGAGTATGTGTGTGTGTGTGTGTGTATGTGTCTCTATGTCTGGGTGGGGTGAAATTTCTAAAGAGTGTTCTTTAGTTGCTCTATATGTTTTCACTTCTGTTTTTTTCTTTTCTTTTTATTTCCTTCTCGTAATATTGGATTGTACTCCAGGAAAAATGAAGAGTGCCCCCTAGTGAGGTCAGCATTACTCTTTCTGCAGACAAGCACCAATGAACACAATGAGGCTCAAGTCACAGCTGTGGTTTGCGTGCATTGTGTGTGTGTGTGTGTGTGTGTGTGCGTGCATTGTGTGTGTGTGTGTGTGTGTGTGTGTGCGTGCATTGTGTGTGTGTGTGTGTGTGTGCGCGGGTATGTGTGCATGTGTGTGTTTGCAAGTTAAAGTGTGGGCGCTCAACTTTTCACCATTTCCTGTATAGTCAGTGTGCAGTGACTTTTACCATATAGGGAAGTAAAGAAGGTGGCAGAAGTAAAAGAAGAAGTGCTGATAAGAGAGAGAGAGAGAGAGAGAGAAAGAGAGACTCACTTCATGCCTCAACTTGCAACTGATAGAGCTGGAGACAGTAACTGAGGGGTTTCTGCCAGTGATACATATCAAGCCAAGAATGCCTTCACGAGAAAGTCCATATTAGCCACAGAGTTGAAACTGCAGGCTAGTACATTTCATTCAGCATTTGTCTGTACCTGTTTGAGACATGTTCAAAAACGAACGCACGGCAAATTGCTCTTTCAGATCGGACAGCCCCCCCGTCTCATTCAGTGTACCTGATTATGTAACAGTCACCAAATGTTTTACTCACGTCACTCATAGCTGGACCTTTTAATGACAACACGTACTACAACACACACTGACGAAAACACACAACTCGCCCCTAAAGCTCAGGTCTAAGGAAGAACAGAAGTGTATCAGTGTGGCCCATTCACAAACATACTGTGCCCGAGTCATTCACTAATCACCACTAATCAACTTCTTGATGAGCTGAGTTAGGTGTGTCGCTGCTGGGCCGGAACAAATGTGCTGTTGCCCTGTGGGATTGGAAAGACAGGACTGTTTAGGTACACATCTCATTAGCAGGCTTCAGTCATTATAATTCATTAATTAAGCTTTAGCACTTCTGTTGAATATTATTAGACATTATGACTTGCATCAACAGCCTGTCATATATATCATTCATATTCCGCTTTAAAAAAAAAATGTCTGAGTCCATATGTTTTGAAATGTTGCTTTGTTCATCTACACTTCCTGTTCGGGTCTGTTCAGTTATGTTCTTCTTTTTTTCTTTTTCCTGAAAATACCTCCAGGTCATCAGCGCCTAGCTGATTACTCTTAATCTGGTAAAGGGCGACAGTACAACGAGATCCCCAAAACTTCAGTTTTGAACAAATGATTTAAGAGGATCAGCGGTGATCTGAATTGTGCATTTTCTGTGCATACACTTTTGGTACATATACAATGTATCTGGGTCTGTAATGTAACAGAGGTTTTCAGAGAGGAGGCTATTTACAATATACAGAACATTGCTCAAGGATTGCAGATGACTCACTAGAGACTGTCACGTGTTGTAACTCAATTAACCTGAGGATCTGCGTTTGCTTTCTCTTCCTTGCATTAATGCTAGCATAGGCTGTGACAGGGCTTTACAGATGTGTTACTGTCTTGTGTTGCTATGGTAAAACCACAAGTATTTGCTCTATCTCTTTGACTCAGAGACTTCCTTTCCTGACACGGTGCCATATCCAATTTGTTTAAGTTCTTATAAACACCTCTACACTGTTTTTTTTTTTTTTCTTCTCTTTTCTTTTTTTTTAAATCTCTCATTCACTTCACCTTCTTATCTGGCTACAGACAGTCAGTCAGACAGAAGCATCTTTTAGTGTTTGTGTCTCTCACACTGGTGTTGATAAAAGTTGTTGTTACTTTACCGTGTCAGCCCTAACTCCGTCAAACATCTAATATTTGTTTGGTTTGTTGAATGTGCAGACATATGACATAGAAAGAGCCAATTCACTAGGCCTAAAGACAGTACAAAACATCCATAATAGACGCTGTATATTCATCCCAGAAAAAGGAACGATGTCACGCATGTCTCATAGAGATCACATTGCAAGTTAGTGATTTTGTAAACACTAACGCATTGCTGGAATTTAAGACCCCGGGGACCTGTGCTTCTGAAATGTCAACTGCTTAGCATGCGTTCCTGCTGGAACAATAATGCCCTGGCTCGTGCGATCCACTCAATAGGGAAGAATTTAGTCCTCAGCATGAGCAGAGAGTCAGCCAGGCCTGCACGCTGCGAGAAGGTTGAATGACGTTTAAATCTTAAAAGTGCTTCAAAGAGTAGTTTCGTGTACCTTACACCTATGCGGTCACGTATTACGGTCCTTGATACTGTTTTTAATAGAAGAAATCAAAAAAAGGTTTTGGATGAGTGTTAACGTGAGAAGAAAGAAAAAAACCCGGCAGCGGAGCGTGTACCACGAGCACTGCTGTTGACGTATTTAGACTCCCCGCGGTTTGCAAAAGAGGACAGTCGTTGCTTTGCGGCCGACATGAAATCACGCCCAGCGCACTACGATATCTCATGCCCTTAAAAGGCGTTATTCATCGCCCTGCTGTTTCTGCGTGGACAGAACTGCACATTTCCCAGCGATTAATGAGCGCCATCTGGCTGCGTGTGTCAGCCCTCTCCTGGCAAATAAAAGAATAAAAGGGTTAGATGCGAGTTGCATTGAAAATTCAAAGAACTAAATTTGAAGATCAGTTTTCTTTCGACCCTTCAGTATTTTTAACTTACTTGTGTTTATATTTTAACTTTCAAAATCTGTCTTAAAAAGTCAGTACACATTATTCCTGAAATATTATTCTGAAGGAGAGGTTTGGATTGTTATTTTCTTAAAGTTTATTTCTCGCCTTTAGGACATTCACAGTGTAACATATGGTGTTGTGTAGCCCACTATATTATTTAGAATTGAATTCCTAGTATTATAGTATTCATGTACATTATGTAATATTCATTAGAGTTGTGTGTTTTACTTTTTAACTTCATTGCCGTTAATAAAGATTTATTTTTCCACAGTTTTACCAATATCTGCAGATGTTGGATTAGTATTTTTTTTTAATGTACTCGTTTCTCTTCGATCATTTTGCTCATAGGCGAGAGAAAGGAACTGAACGTACAGTGTTTGTGTACGTATTTGACTGCGTGTGACAATATGAGTAAAACTTTATAGATGTCATAAATATTAACAGGGGGAAACTGGATATTACACCATCCTATATTCTCCCTAAAGAAGTTTTGTATTCATTCTCACTCTTCCCTCCAGTCTCTCAGAGTTGTACCTGGCAATATTTCTCTCTGTATATACCTTATACCAGCAGGCCAACAGATACATTTTTCCCTACGTTTTATAGTCCTAGTATTTTAACCGGTCTTTCAGTGTATGCATAACTGTGTGGAGTACACATTTTAAATAGATGTGAGAGTAAATTTCTTATGGACTTTTTTTTCTTCTTACAAAGTATTAGTTCTTTCGGCAGTTATTGCTAATATATCATCATCATCATCATCATCATAGTGGTGTTGGACGTTGAACGTGCTTTAATTTTGCGCAGGAATATGCTGATATGATGCCCTTGAAGAAATACTAGCGTCGCTCAGATTTGAACCAATCACAATAACAAGAGTCTACAACGGCATGCAATTGGACACAGCGTAGACTACCTAGAGTGTTATTGCAAGTTAATTGGCTACTTTGCAAGCACTCTCAAAAGTACAGGAAGTGCATTTTGTTTATACTTTGTCGTGGACAAATTACATGCTGTAGGATTGTATTTAAATCGAGCAATATGTTAAATCAGTGTGGGGGCAAATCTCCATCATATTTTTCTCTAAAGAAACAGCAATCTTTTGTTCCTGTTTGTAAGCTCCAGTTAGTTTAATAAATAGAAATAACATTGTTCCTCTAGGTTCCTCCGAAACGCCAAAGACTCCAAAGAGGAACTATCTGTGGTAACACATCTTCCATCTGAAACTAACCATTCAGTTTTGTTGTAAACGGGTCAAAGGATACCTCTGTTGCAATACGTTAGACGTCTTGTTTAATGCATTGCTTTGTTTAACGCATTTCGCAACTGGATCAAACATTTGCAACACCGTTTCCGAATTTCAAAACAGTCGTATTTAGTTTTGACATGCGTTGCCTGTAGAACCATGGGGAACACCGAAAGTGTAGTTGTGCAAAAACGCCTGACCCGGTTTCGACCGGACGAACGTCCCGTAGTGGAGGGAGTCTTTGACAGACTGTATAGTGCGAACCCTGTCAGCGGCTCTAATAAAGCGGCGAAGTGTATTCCCCTGGACACGCTGAAGGTGAGGCATGCTAAGAGCATCCAAGGCTCATTGTGTTGCGTTTACATCTATGGCAAGACCCTGTGGATACCATATATTACATCAACACAGTCATGTTATTGAGAATCTTGAACACTGCAGCCTGTTTGGCTCACGCCTTAAAACATCCCCTTTACTTTACGTAGATGACAATGGGGAACCTAGCCCTGACTCCATGATACTACGGGTGTTTGAGGGCATGCAGAGCATTGATCCTGGGGTACCCCTGCCCCAAGGTAGTGGGGTGAGTCGGTGAACAACTGGTCATCTTCTTGGCTGACGTTCTGAGGGGAACCGCAGAGGAACGCGCACCCCTTGTCCTGGCGATGACACAGGGGTCAAAGGCGACTTCTGCAACTATTGACAACATAAGACAGGTGAAACTCGTTCTGGGTTAATTGGGCCTGTCTGTCACAGCCGTTCCCCCTCATATAATAACTAATAAACAGAAAAATGATACAGGCCTGGTTAATGACAGTTGGAGGACACCTGCTTTGTTTGTTTTGTAGCGTGGCTGTCAGGGGAGAACAGAGTACGAGGCTACAGAGTAGAGGTGCTCAAGTCCAGTTCTGACGCCCATGGTTCTGTTGCCTTTTTTTTGTCCCCCTTTTTCTGTGCTTATTCGGCCATTCATTTGACCTGGGAAACAGGTGTGTGCACTCTTCAGCCATTCACAGACAACAGTGGTTGATTAATGCTAAACCTGCAGGACTGCAGCCTTTCAGGACTGGATTTGGGTTCCTCTGCCTCAGAAGAATTTAGATGAGTCCCCGTGTAATTGTATATTGTTACGTAACTGAATCTCGTGTCAGCAGGTTTTATGAGGTTTGTGGAGTTTAATAAAATCTCTTCTGTAGTTCTTAGAGGACCTGGTGTCTGCAGTGCTGCAGATTCTGACCCACAGGGGGCGCCTGTGTGGCTGGAGACCTGATCGCATGGGTGACAGCCAGCAGGGGGTGAAGTTACTGGCTGAACAGTTAAGCTCTGAGCTGAAGCCTCCAGGTACATGAGTGACAGTAAATTAATGATTTTTTTTCCCTGTCTGGCTTTGTCCTGAGGACACGTGGAAAAAATCTTAGAAGATGGAAGCCTTTTGGGCACTAAATTGTTTTAAAAGAAAGGTTTCATATCTGGTCCAAGGTCAAGTCAAATTGTACTGTCCAATAAAGGGACATTTGGTTGCAGCCAGGTATTAAAAAACACATTCACTCCATCATAAATACGACATGAAAGACAACACACTAGACAGGACACAGAGATAACAGTACAGTACAGTACAATGGAAGATCACTGCATGTGAAAACAAAAGATGTGCCAAGCTGCAGAGTGCAAAAAGTGGTTAGTGCAATCATTTGTGCAAATTCAGCCTACTAATTGCAGTGCAAACAAAAGAGTCTTTGAATGTTTTAGTCCTGGGAGTTGGAACTCTGTATATCTTCTGCCTGAAGGTAGGAGCTCAAACTCCCTCTGCAGGGAGTGGTCAGTACAGTCCAACATGGCGTGGGCCTTCCTTACGACCTGCGGTGGTAAAGGTCAAAGGGCTGTGCTTGGTTCACCCCAGTACCTTTACTGGCTACACTGATAAGACCACCAAGCCTGTTCCTACTGGCCAGATTCAGGTTCCCAAACCACGCCCCAATACAAAAGGACAACACCGACTCCATAAAAGTTCTGTAGAACAGAGTCATCATTTTGGTGTACACATTAAAAGGATTCGTTTTTCTCAAGAAATAAAGATGTCACTGTACCTTCTTAGAAATGGCATCTGCATTAGCCTGAAAGCACAACCCATTATCAAACACAATACTCAGATATTTTGTAGTTCTCCACCAAATCCATCTCCAGGATAAAGACAATGTCATACTTTTTTTGTCAGTTGGGACACATGCAAAAAATAATGACACTTTTCCATCTGGAAAAAAAAAGTACAATTTTCACTCTAGTTGATAAATTTAACATTTTTCCAGTCTTTTAAGCGTTTGACGTTTGGGTTTTGTGTTGGGGTTTTAAGAGACCCACTGAGAAAAGGCTGAAAAGCAGTAAAAGCAAAACCTTTTTCCATCTTTCAAAACGATAAAAAAAAAAAGTAGTGGTGGTATAAAAGTGGTAAGCCCTTGCACAGCCCTCCACAGTTTCCATTGCAGATGCAGTTTGAATAACTGACTGGTTCCCACCAACTCTCCCTCAGATCAACAGGCGTATGACGTCTCGTGTCTGGAAGACTGGCTGTTCAGAACCTCCGCCGTGGCCCTGTTCATGGAGCTGCTGATCGCGGAGGCCTTGGAGGTGGGGTTACCCTCCCGTCTCCCTCCCTCCCTGCTCCCACAGTGTCGGGAGACGGCGTGGAGTGAATTACGCTGCCTGCTGGATGTGCCCTCGCTGCTGTTTCTGACGCCCCACCTGCCCGAGGGTCGCAGCGCCCCCCTGGAGGCTGCTGTTCTCCACGCAGCTGCACGGGGAGAGTTTCACGCGACTGGTGGGAAACTGTAAGGGCCGCGGACCCACTGTGCTGCTGCTGAGAGACACGCGGGGACATGTCTTTGGCGGCTTCGCTTCCCACAGCTGGGAGATCAAACCTCAGTTCCAGGGTGAGCCTGGTGAAAAAGATCAAAGGGATATCTGTTTGTGTGTGTGTGTGTGTGTGTGTGTGTGCGCGCGCGCACTGCGTGTGTGTTAGCATTTAATGTTTCCGCCAAAAATTTTCAAAGCACTGACTGAAGACATCTGATAAGACAGACAAATGGAAGACCATTTAACAAAGTTCTATCACATCTCACAGTTGTTTGGTTATGGTGAACCAGCTATTAGTTTGGCCCAAAGATGAATTCCATGACACTGTTGAGCTGGCGTGTGAATGTGTCGGACAGCGCTCTCACACTCTGCGTTTCCACAGGGGACTCAAGGTGTTTCCTATTCTCGGTGTCTCCCTCTATGCGTGTGTTCACATGCACTGGATATAACCAGCACTACATGTACCTGAACCAGGGCCAGCAGACCATGCCCAATGGCCTGGTGAGATATCACTACCGTTCCAACTCAACTCTCAGGCCTCCTGCCGTCACACCCTCTCTGAATGTTTCACCCGTACATACGTTTTTAACATGTTTAACCCTAACCCTAACCCTGTTTAAGTCTTCACATACGTTGCTCTGCTTTGACCCACCACACAGATATTTGTGACAGTAATTAATACGGATTTCTCTGCTACCATAGTAGTTTTTTTTTTACATGTTGCTGTCGATATGTTTGGAGATGAATTAATGTCCTTTGGTTCTATATTGCAGCTCCCATCCTATAGCCTCAGTTAACCAAATCTCTTTTATCTAAGTTCTGTTATACTTTATATGTGTATGTATACTTGTTTATTCTTTTAATTTATTCAGTTATTCTAATTCATTATATGTATTATTTAACCCGATGCTCGGTCAAACGCGCGCTTTCCAGGGTGTCTCCAGGAGAGGGAGAAGTCGTGTGATCCCGTCTGTTTAAGAACGTCTGTTCACCTGTTTTCCTCAGGGAATGGGAGGCCAGCATGGCTACTTCGGCCTGTGGCTGGACAACGACTTCGGCCGCGGTCACAGTCGCGCCCGGCCACGCTGCACCACCTACGGAAGCCCCCAGCTGTCGGCCGACGAGGACTTCACCCTGGACAGGCTGGAGGTCTGGGGTGTAGGCAAGCCCCCTGAGGAACAGGAACAGGTGGGTGTCACATGACCATCTCTGTTTGGTCATTTCTTCCCCTCTCTCTCTCTTTCTCTCTCTCTCTCTCTCTCTCTCTCTCTCCCCTGTTCATAGCCTGCTGATCTTCGCAACAGACTCTACACTTTCCCTGTGAGCAGTTATAGACAGTTATAGACAGTTATAGACAGTTTGAGTACATATGCTTTCACATCTTTTTGGACTCAACCCTGGAAGTCACTTTCATAGTGATAGCAGCCCTGAGTCATTTTTGAGAGGTGTCAGTTTTTGTTTAGCGGAACAGCACCATCTCCGTCGAGTTCACAGAAAATGTGCGGCGTGCAGTTTGTGAAGTCTGGGCCACTCCCGTTCATTGACTTTAAAAAATGCTGAGACATCTCGCTGGAGCTGAACAATTAACATTCGTTTCCCTCACCTTAGCCAGAGATTTCAGTAACTTTTTTTTTTTCATTTAAACCCAGGCCTCAGAGGGCAACTGCTTTAACCCTCACGTCTTTTAGCGAAGGAACTGACGACACACCTTAGAAAAAATTAAAGTGGTATCAACATCAAATATCAAGCCAGTCCTCTGAATTAGTTTTCTTTTGAGTAAGTGCAATTTGGAGGTTAAAAAAACTAAACAAACAAAGATTGCACAATTATGAGGTACACTGTGGAAGCTTAGGGTAACTTTCAAACTGAGAAAACCTGTTCAGCAGTTGAGTGTGATTCCAGAGTTTCACCCTCCCGTTCGAGCACTGTCTTGGAGTTATAAGTGCTTGGAGTATATGTGTGTGTGTGTGTGTGTGTGTGTGTGTATGTATGAATGTGTGAATTTTGGAATTTTACCTAAGGTAAATATATTTATCATTTATTGATTTAATTGTTTATTGGCACTAGAGTGTCAAAAAAGGCACAATAATGTGAATGCTTTTACCTAAACCACGTATACATATTCTCTAAACCGTTACTGTTTTACTCTGAGGTATATTTGACCATCTCAGACCGCCATGAGCAGTGCGAGTAAGCTGACCTAATGTAAGTTAGTTATTAAAATAACTTTCTTATTGTATTTGTTTACGGTGTCTGACTGTTGACTGGGCAGGATGAGAATAAGAAAAGTATCCTGGATGCAGACCCGGAGGTCCAGGCTATGATGGAGATGACGGGGGAAAACACTCCACAGCCAAGGCCTCAGAGAGCCTGAAGAGGATTAACGCCACTGACAGACATAGGAAAAGATGATGGATTTTTTATTTATTTATTTTTTTAGACTGAGTCTACCAGTGAGGGCAGTTGTTTTTAAGAACAACAATTGAAGAGCACTTTGGTGGTTGCTTGTTTCAGAGACTGAAGTGGATTTCGCAGTTGAAGTTGATTCACAACCACTATCTAAAATTTCAGTGTTGCTTGCTTATTATATGTAATTGCTTCTGTAGAATTATATTTAAATTTTAATGTACATTTGCCGTTTTTTCAGACAGAGCACAGCTGCTCTTTCTCCCTGTGGAGAGGGGGAAAATGTTTAAAGTAAACTCCTGTACTCTGTTGTAATCCTAGATCTGGATTTGTAAGGCATGGTATCACATTGTTACTGTGTTCTGTGTCTGGAACAGAGGTCTTGTCTAAATTCGATTAAAATTATACTAAGGGAGAATGCCATTTATGTCAACTTAATTGCTGGGCCTAATCTTGGTATTCCAAATATATCAGGGTTTATTTCTTTGTCATTTTGAAACCTATGCTGCTCGTAATTGCCCTTCTGCTGGGATATGTTACGTGGGAGCCACGCGCTCAAATCTGTATTTCAAGTAGGTTATGTTTTCTAGACGAAGACTGATACTAGCTCTGTACTGATCTGAACTGTAAACGAAATGTCTTCATTCAGAATGCAACTGAGTTTCAGGTTAATCGTCACCTCCACTCTAAGAAAAATCAGGCTTTTGAATTAGAAACCGTCACATTCTCTCAATATCACAATCCTGCCTTTCTCGTTGCTCGCGGGTTAACCCCTTTCTTCCCAAAAGACTGACATTTAGGTGGATATTTACTATCACCATAAAATTCGTGTTTACTTCAGTTCATATGACATGCTTCTCTGTAAATTGAGCTCGCTTTATCTTGTTTAATGCAAATCTCTGGTAAAATGACGCCATATGGAAATAAGGAGTTCCATGCACGCTCCTTTTCATTTACATTATGAATGGATGAGTTGTATCTAAAAAGGTAAAGCACGATAAAAGCGGTTTGCTCTAATATATCTTTCTCTTATAAGCCTCTATACATATGCTATTTGACAAATTGTTGATGTTAACTATGTCCTCTGATATTTCGCTTGCATGGTTTTGGATGTACTTTACGAGATTTATTTTCTCGTTGTCTAAGCTTTACCTCGCACCCGGTGCAAAAGATGTGCAAAAGCTAAGCAGGTGCTTTCATTTTCATATTCCGTGTGGCCGAAGTCAAACTGACGCCGCGACTGTGGTTTAATGCAGTTGAAATTACGAGCAGAGGATAGGTGTAAACCGTACATGAGAGCAAAAAAATTAATCGTTAGCAAAAAAATGTATTGGGATTCCATTGCGATGGATATTAGGCTCTCTTTCTGCGTCTCCTGAATCTATCGCGTCCTGACGGACTTTGCATAGATAACATCTTTTCTTCCGGATCTTTTTATTACAGCTATTCTTAAAATGTTAACTTTACTTCCTTATGCTTGACGAATAGAGGAACTGACCACTTTGCGTCAAGGCAGGCCGCTAGTTTCATCAATTTTGTTTTTATTGTTACGTTTTTAAATGTGAAGTTATTTGCGGAGGGGGCGGTTTACGACGTGATTACAAACTTTCATTTTCATTCAGGTAAGTTGTTATTTGTTTTATGAATTATTTTGTGTGATGTTTCGTACTACGGGTGTGGAATATACTTTACACAGTGGGGAAGAACGTTCTCTGGCCGTAAACATAAACTTAATACTACAGTTTAAAACACTCATTATTTACTTAACCACCGATGGAATTTAGCTAACTAAAGTGCTGAATGATCCGCACATAGTACCCTACTGTCGCGTTACCGTTACATTTTGAAGAGCGGGGTCCTTTAGGCATATCATCATGCATGTCAATCTTCATTAACTCAAGCTTAGCTGGATATGTCACAATGTGCGCGTGATAATAATTAGTTACATTGTTGTTAAATTGAGCCTTCGTCCTTACGAGGACTGTGGAATCTTTTTTCTTCTTCTCCAATTTTTTATAGTTTAAATGAACTTTATTACGAAGGCAAAACTGCATTTTTCTTTTATTTCTTTTGACAGTTCTACATTTAACGAAGCCCTTCGCGCGCGCGCACACACACACACACGCACACACACACACACACACACACACATTTCGGCTACTGTACTAGCATACGTATTGTTGTATCACCCCGCGGACTACATTGCTTATAAAACATGTAAAAAATATTCCCGTTTTGTTAAGGCATATGGTGTGTCTGTAGAGCGTTAAAGGAATGTCAGTACGTCAAGGAAGTGGGTCTGTGTTTGGCATTTAGAGCCCAAAGGCACACGCTGCTCGATTAGTTTAAAGGTTGCCACAGGTATGAAGGACTCTGGGTTAATGTTTGATCTAAACTGAAGGACTCTCTCTCTCTCTGTGGGTTAGTGCCATCGTGCATCGCTCTCGCTTCTCATTTGCGATGCAAATAACGTCTGACATGGGGAACTAGGTGTGAGGCATAGCCTATACTATTTTGCTTGTCATGGGACAGTGATCAAGGAAACAGACTGATGGAGTTTGTCGCTGTCAAACAAATGGCGTACTGTTTCCCCACCAAGGTTTGCTGTTAATATTTCTGCTGCTGTAAACCACTACTGGGACAGTTAGGTTTCAAAAGTGTGGCTTTTGGTTTTAAATATTTTACTATCGTCGTCTTATGAAGAAACTATCCTCTCTGTCAATCTGTAGGTAAATTGACTTTCAAAGAGCATTCAAAAGCATTCAAATACTCCACGCAACACTGTTATCCCCCCCTCCCCCCAATTTCACAGGCATGCTGTATCTCAACACAAACAAAGACCAGCATTTTCGCAGTGATTAGAGATACATATAAAGAGTAATAAGTAATGCAGAAATAGACATTACTATTCCTCTGAAATGTCGGAGCTATTTTCCAGGGTTTGATATCCTTGTGTATTGCGGGGTGATTAACTAATACTTTAAAAACTCTTTTATCTTGGGAGATGCATCCATATAAAACTGTGATGTTCTGAGGTGAATTTAACTGAGCTGAGTGAGTGAGATAGAATCACAAGCAAAACTGGAGCGAAAAAAAAAAAAAAAAGGACTTGCAACATCATCAAGTTTCACAGTAATTTGGCAAATGAAACATGAAGTGTGTGTGATAGAATGTACGCTGTGAAGACATGAAATGCAGAGGAAAAAAGACATGCTTGTCTACACCAGATTGTACGTAGCATGGAAAGAAAAAATCTACATGGAGCACAGAAAGTCCCAGACACTCTGTAGATTTAGAAGCAGCAGGTTTATTGACATTGCTACACCGACCGTAAGCCTTTCAGAACATCCCTGGGATCACTGTCTTTTAAATGAAACCGATTCCCAAAAGATTGGAAACGAGCCCTCATCCTACCCTCAATCAAATGAAGAACGGTCAATCTCAAGTCACAAATAAGGCCTTTGGCGACAGCTGTGCGTATGTGCCACTGAATTCTTTTGTGTAACCTATGTGTGTGTGTGTGTGTGTGTGTGTGTGTGTGTGTATTGTATGTGTTTCACTGGGGCCTATACATACCTTAATGTGTGTGTGTGTGTGTGTGTATTGTATGTGTTTCACTGGGGCCTATACATACCTTAATGTGTGTGTGTGTGTGTGTGTGTGTATTGTATGTGTTTCACTGGGGCCTATACATACCTTAATGTGTGTGTGTGTGTGTGTGTGTGTGTGTGTTCCAGTGTGTCCCCAGACTCAGCCATGGCTGGTCGCGGTAAGCAGGGTGAGCTGACAGAGTATAAGAAGAGTCAGATAAAGAGAGATCTGGAGATGGGGATCGTGATGACCGTCTTCAGACAGAGGATGGAGAGACTGACTGTGCAGGTGATTATGGAGACCAGACAGGTGGCTTGGACTCGCACCGCCGACAAGACAGATGGAGTCTGTGAGTACCTCCTTCACACAGGAAAAGACTAAACGTGTGATGAAGTTAGGGTTATGGTTCTAACACAAGTTTTTTTTTTCTTTTTGTTTTTCTTTTATAATGCTAGTGTGAAATTCAGACCTAGTCTTCAAGAGAAGTGGTATATACAAAAAAAGTATGGAAGTAGTATCGGTCACTTACAACATTAAAAAAAAGGCCAAAGCCAAAAAAAATGATTTTTGAATTACTGAGTTGTTGAGGAGAGTGTAAACGCATCTCCATAGCTTCCTGTGAGCTTGTGAAAATATAAGTGCTATATAAGTAGGGCATGTTAGCTTAGTGTCCATCTCTCCTCCATATTACACTGATCCTGTAGGGTTTTAGTCAGAGAAAAACAGAAATGCAACACTCTCATACATGTGGAAGTATTCTGATCAAAAAACAAGTCAGATCAATATGTAATTCTCAAGTTCTTGTCCATTGTACCCTCTTTAAACAATGCATTTGGTGCTTGCTGAGAGCTATCATGTGTGAATCAAGTCAAAGACTGGTCAAAAAGCGCTTAGGAAGCAGACTACAGGGTTGTTGCACTAGCGTACACAGCAAATGCGCAGTCCTGTGGGCTCCCTTGAACCAGCTGAAAAACTGTGAAAATACCTTAGAACTGAGGAAAAGGGAAAAAAAGTGGGTAACTGGACCATTGCTGTGTATTGTGTTTTCTTTTTTTTTTTTTTTGTTATGTCGAGCAATTTTTAAGAACTCACACCTCCCTTTAACACTTGCCTTTTCTCTTTCTCTCTCTCTCTCTCCCTCTCTCTCTCTCTCTCTCTCTCTCTCTCTTTCTTTGTTTCTCTCTATCTTTCTCTCACTCACTCCCATTTCCTTTAGCTGTATATTATTCTATGTAGACGATAGTCAGTTGAGCGTGCTCTCATTCTCTTCCGTCTCTGTGTCTTCTGTGTGTGTGTGTGTGTGGCTTGTCTGTCAGTGGCCCTGTTGTCCTCTTCCTCCCGGTGGTTTTCATGTCTGATCTTTGTACCTCAGTATGTGACAGTATATATGTATCAAAAACAAATGTAACTTTCATACAAATGAATGTATGTTCAGTGTCCACGCTCGAATTTAGTGCGTTTGTTTTCTTGGGGGGGGGGGGGGGGGGGGGGGGTGAAGCCAGCGTGATAGGTGATGCATGAAACCTTTTTATTTTCAGACAACGCTACCTTGACAAAGGTTATGCGCTGTGTTCTTTGTGGTTTGTCAATGGTGATTTGAGAGAGATTTGCAGTTAGGTGGTTTCGGAGCAGTGCCTCAGAGCTGGTTTTTTTGTGCTCTCTAGTGGACCTGGCTGAAATCCGGGAAGTGCGGCCGGGGAAGAACTCAAAGGACTTTGAGCGGTTTAAAGACAGCAAAGACAAGCACGCAGACAACACCTGCTTCACCATCTTCTACGGGTCTCAGTTTGTTCTGAACACT
>NC_044507.1:5550310-5552810 GCF_902362185.1 Chanos chanos
TACAAGTACAGACCATCTGTTGCCGTTTGCAATTTGTCGGCC
Organism: Chanos chanos; assembly: GCF_902362185.1. NCBI lineage: Eukaryota > Metazoa > Chordata > Actinopteri > Gonorynchiformes > Chanidae > Chanos > Chanos chanos. Next base: position 5,550,353 of record NC_044507.1, read on the forward strand.
ACCGTCTACCCCGCTCAGTTTCTGACCACAGGACCGCCTCTGACTAGATATTATTTTAGTGACAGACCATTCTGAACACAGCAGTGAAACTGACTTGGTGGTGGATGTCACGCTCATGTGAGTGTATTAGGCAAAGCACCGTTACTGGGGTTTTTACACTCCCCAGTGTTGTCACTGAGTCGAGAATGGTCTGTCACCCGAAGATATCGGACCAGCAACAATCCTGAGGTCAGAAACTGACCGCTGGTGAAGTGTTAGAGGATGGTTAACACAAACTGCGTATGGTTGTAGATGGGCCATAGTCACTAACTGTACAGCAGCAAGGTCCATTTACAGTATAGGTGTTTCTGATAAAGCGTCCAGCGAGGGCTTATGACACAGTATGCGGGTCATAGTGTTGGAAAACCCACTGTGAGGTTATCTAAGGTTAACTGACAGTTAATTTCGTATTTGGTTTTTTTTTACTGTAATAGTCATTAAGATTTCATTAATTTATTTCTTTTGGGAATATGAGTGACTACAGTCACTGGTTGTCATGTGGTGTCATTATGTGTCATTTCATGTCACCATAAGTTATGAGGTGTCATTAGGCGTCATTTGGGGTCATTGGGTGTTAACCAAACAGTTGTCGAGTAATCATCAGCCTTGAATAGCTCAGTCAAGTGCATTATTTATGACTGGAATAAAAAGGTGTGTCGCCTTATTTGGCTGCAGGACAGAGATTATGAAACATGAATAAATATGTGTATTTTTGTGATTTCTTTGTCGATGAAGATCAAGACTGCTGCTTGGTGATGATTTGTAAAGTCTGAGAAATGTGAACTGTCTCTCTTTGTCTCTGGTCTGGTCCTTCAGCACAAGAAGCTGAATATGGATTTGAATATGGAGAACAGGAGAGATGTGCGTAAGGGGGAGAAACAGGGAGAACTTTACATCTGGGATCCGATTGACGAGGTGCTTAGAGACCTTCTGTACACCCAAACTCTGTGTGTCTGTGTGTCTGTGTGTCTGTGTGTGTGTGTGTGTGTGTGTGTGTGTGTGTCAAGGCATTTTGTGGAATTGTGTGTATGTGCAAGAGAAGACTCACACAGCCAATAAGTAACTGTAATATCATCCTGTTTGTGTGTGTGTGTATGTGTCAAGGCATTTTGTGGAATTGTGTGTATGTGCAAGAGAAGACTCACACAGCCAATAAGTAACTGTAATATCATCCTGTTTGTGTGTGTGTGTGTGTGTGTGTGTGTGTGTGTGTGTGTGTGTGTGTGTGTGTGTGAGTAGCGGTGGTACAGGCATTACTGTGTGATCTGTGACGACAAGCTTTACTATGCAGAGGAGAGTGAGTTAGAGGAGGATCAGCTCAAGGTTAGTCTCTGATCGTTCACCTGCTCTCTGATATCACCCGTCATAAATGCCATGAGAAGTTTCTGTCGAGCAAAGTCCTGCTGTTATATGAATTATACCCATCTTTCACTTTTGTCCACGAACAGTTCCTCTTCTCAGAGGAGAAAACTTTTTTTTTTAATATCTCAAAAGCATCGCATTATAAGGCATGCTTTGCTATGAACAAGCAATGACCAAGACATCAGAATGATCAGAAATCCTGATAAAATAAAAATAATGTTACGAAAACTCACCCACACTTCTCTTCTCTTCTCTTCTCTTCTCTTCTCTTCTCTTCTCTTCTCTTCTCTTCTCTTCTCTTCTCTTCTCTTCTCTTCTCTTCTCTTCTCTTCTCTTCTCTGCACAGGGCACTCCAGAGCTCCACCAATCAGAGCCCTGGTTCCACGGGCGCATGTCAGAGGGGCGTCAGACAGCCGAGCGGCTGCTACAGGAGTTCAGCGCCGAGTCCGGGGGAAGAGACGGCACCTTCCTGGTGCGGGAGAGCGACACCTTCGTCAATGACTGCACCCTGTCATTCTGGTACTACACCGTTACACAGTTACTCCACCACACCATCATTCGGTCCGCTTAGCCTGTGGCCCCAAGCTTTATCCAGAACTCAGGACATGAATAAGATTCAGGTGTTGACTGAAAGATGCTGGTTATCTCAGAGACGTTTCACTTTCAGTAGTCAGTCAGTAAAACATCCCAGAGGCCTGTAGTATATACATGCTCCAAACCTCACACTAACACGCCCACCTGATCCAGCTGACTGAAGAGCTTTGGCATTAGATTCAGGGGCGTCAGGTCAGGGATGGAATGGTTGGAGGGATGCTTGACACTGCTGTAAGGTATTACACTGTTAGTTTTTGACTGACACCGCTGTAAGGTATTACACTGTTAGTTTTTGATTGACACCGCTGTAAGGTATTACACTGTTAGTTTTTGACTGACACCGCTGTAAGGTATTACGCTGTTAGTTTTTGACTGACACCGCTGTAAGGTATTACACTGTTAGTTTTTGACTGACACTGCTGTAAGGTATTACACTGTTAGTTTTTGACTGACACCGCTGTAA
>NC_044507.1:5557810-5565310 GCF_902362185.1 Chanos chanos
TTTCTTTTTTTTTTTTTTTTTTTGTTTCGGTTCACTTATCAAGCCTTTGAATAGTCAAATCAGCCAAGCGTGTGGGTGCATGAATGTAGAGCCCTGTGGTTCCTGACCGGGAATAAGGAAACGTGGTTTTGGCCCTGTGTTTGTTGTTAACCCTACTCCTGAAAACGCAGTGTAGAGAACAGTTTTTTTTTTTTTTTTTTAAAAAAGTAGTTTTTCAAACTACCAAATACATCTTTCTCAAGATGTTCAAAACACCCTTTGTTGGTCGGGCTGGAAGTACCACCATTAGATCAGAGTCTACAGTCTTAGGGAACCGTAATGGGGAAGGGTTGTTCAGTCAGACTCGGGTGTTTGGGTGATTTCGGGTGATTTCGGGTGGTCTGATGTTGTTGTGCTGTTGTGTCTGTCAGCCCCAGAGTACAGTGAAAGCACTCTACGACTACAGAGCCATGAGACCGGACGAACTGTCTTTCTGCAAGGGAGCTCTGATCCACAATGTTGCTAAGGAGGCCAATGGATGGTGAATATCTATCTATCTATCTATCTATCTATCTATCTATCTATCTATCTATCTATCTATCTATCTATCTATCTATCCATGTGTCCATATACACATCAGTGGGGTTGACCTCTGGCCCTTCTCTGCTGCCCCCTACAGGTGGAGAGGGGATTACGGGGGGAAGCTGCAGATGTACTTTCCTGCTAACTATGTGGAGGAGGTGTCAGACAGCACCAAAGCTGAGCAGAAAGATCAGGTTAGCCGTCATGGACGCTTGCGTGACCTGTGTCTGGATATGTTCTGTGCAGTTCTAGTTTGGACTGAGTGAGTGAGGGTTGATTGAACGTAATGTAAAATGTAATATTTTTAATTCTGATTTGTAGCCAGAGGAGGACAATCCTTTAGGTGACCTGTGTAAAGGGATGGTTGAGCTCTCCCAGTGCAATGTGGGTAAGGATCAGAGATTTCTGTCTGAGAGACGGGTGTGTGAACTCTTCAGTCTGACACACAGTGCTCACATAAATCAAAACCAGTTGGACTTTTGTATGTAGCAGACCAGAGATTCAACATCCCTTGAAGAGAGGCATAGACCTTAATGTATCTCACACTTTTACCATTTCTCTCTATCTCTCTCTCTCTCTCTCTCTCTCTCTCTCTCTTTCTCTCTTTCCCTCTCTCTCTCCATCTCTCTCCCCATCTCTCTCTGTCTTTCTCTCTCTCTCTCTCTGTCTCTCTCTCTTTCTTGTCCCCTCTTCACAGTGCGCTCGGAGAAGAATGGCAAGGCCCACATGCTAATGCTGCAGAATAAACACGATAAGGGGCTGATGTCATTTGACATTGCCACAGATTCATGGGAGGACCTATATGAGTGGTACCAAGTCATATGGAGCATTACCCAACAAGAACAACACAAGGAGTATAAGGTTAGCCTCCTTCAATCTCTCTCTCTCTCTCTCTCTCTCTCTCTCTCTCTCTCTCTCTCTCTCTTTCTTTCTTTCTTTCTTTCTTTCTCTTTCTCTGTCTTTCAGCCCACCACACATGCCCACACACTTCCTCAGCCACAACCTTTGTATCACATTCATAAACACACACGATTTCTGTCTTCCTCCCTTTCTCTCTGTCTCTATCTTTGTCACCAGTGCCTACACACTTCCTCACCTTTATACGTTCACTTCACATTCACACTTCCATTCACCTACACAGATAATCAATGGGTTCCTTTCTTTTTTCTTTTTTTTTCCCCTAAGCTATTTTGCGCGCTTTGTCAAGAAGTCACTGTTTCTGTGGCCTCTTGTTATTCTGATGATATGTTAATGAGATCTACAGTCAGCGGTCACAAACATTACTCTCGGCTTTGTGCTGACTGGCTCTGTGTGTGTGTGTGTGTGTGTGATGGAATCTTTTGACTGTTTTTTTTTCACAGATAAAGCAGCAGAAAGAATTTGAGAACAAAAATGAGGTGGCCATTGAGATGTCTGATCTGGTGGTTTACTGCATCCCTAGGAGCAAAGAGAAGGATAGATTTGGTACAAATCTTTTTTTTTTTTTTCCTAATAATCCCCTTAGTTTGTGACTTTTATTTATGAAAATACAGAAACCAGCGCATCGATCGTTTCAAGACTTACCCAGAAACATGCGTTGATCTCCCATTTGATTTCCAAATAATATAGTCGATCGCTAAAAAAAAAAAAATGTTTTAGAACATTCTAGAAGTACTTTAATGAAAATACACAAAACTTTTTCTTCAGCCATTCAGTCTGTTTTAAGTTTCTTTTCCCCGTTCAAAATTCAGTTCTTAGTCCGCTTGCCCTTTTGTTATTTATAATTGATTTATTTTTTATACCCTGCAGACACCTGGGACTATAAAGAGGTCCGCTCGTTTGCGGAGAACAAAGCTCCGTCCAGGAACAGAACACGAGACTTCTTACGGTACAACCGCAAGGCCTTGAGTCGTATCTACCCCAAATCTCAGCGAGTGGAGTCTTCCAACTACGACCCTTACTCGTTCTGGATGTGTGGCTCCCAGATGGTAGCGCTCAACTTCCAGACTGCAGGTGGGTGAATCTGCACAGACCCGTGCAAAAGAAAAAAAAAAAAAAAAACCCCAAACTTCCTCTTACCTCATTTAGGAGGTGATGCGCTTACGCATGCACCTGGTTCTTAAACTTACGTATCTTAAGCCAAACATCGCTGTTCTAACCATTAATCTAAAGGTGTTTGAATATGATTTGAATATTAGAAGTATTTGAATATTTAGTCCTTACCACATCCCTCTGATATCTCTCCTTTACCTCGTTTACTGGCACTAAACTTCTCTAAGGACCCACAGTGTTAAAGGAAATACAAACTAACCACAGACTGTACAGAAATACAGACTGAAAAATAGCCTTTTCTCCAGAGTTATAACTGCTCTGAGTCCGTCCGCCAAGACACCCCCCCCCCCCCCCATAATTTGTCTGCCCCCCCCCCCCCCCCAAAAAACTGACTGACGCAGCTGACCTCACATACATGCACATACTGCACTTTGCCACCCAATCAGCTCCACGGTACGCAGGGGTCTACTCTCTCATCCGTTCTGTGTTAACTGTCTGGATATTGTGTTCAATATCTGTACCTACAACACAGTAAGAGCTGCTGTAATCAGGAGCCTCAGTGTGCAGGGACTGATACATCCACCCACACTGGGCTTTGAGAAGACTCCACACCTACACTCCTGGACTGTTTTGGTTTTGTTGCTGCATTGCACATTTCAGCTTGTTTTTCTGGTTTGCACTACACTGCCAGTCACTGTTTATACTGTAGTACGCTGTTTATATTGGGCATACTGTTTACATTGCTATTACTTATTACTGCACAACTGAGCTAATTTACAATTTACAATTTAGTCATTTGGCAGACGCTTTTTACCAAAGCGACTTACAATTGGTGCATCAGTCGGATTTCTAATACCTTCCACAGAGATCATAATAAGACTGAGCGTCGAATTGCCCCTTCGCATTGCGCCCCTGGAATACTTTTACAAACAGAAATACAAGACAAAGGTTTTTTTTTTTTTTTTTTTTTTCTAGGGAAGGGCTAATGCATTGTTTACTACTGCTGCACACTGTTCACACTCTTCATTGCTTCCCTATCCACTACTTACTGTTACTTTTCTCTTATTTGTTGTTTTATTATTTTTTTTTTACCTGTTTATTGTCTTTTCTTTAGCATCGAGTACGGAAGTTGCAAACTCAATCTCGTTGTACTGGTGCAGTGACAATTATACTTGTGTAATGACAATAAAGATATGCTATTCTACTATATTCTAAAAAAGAAGAGAGAGAGAGAGAGAGAGAGAGAGAGGGGAAAACAAACCTTCTTCACCTTATAGCCTTACATTTTATCATCAAAACTACCAGTTTTTCTATGAATTAAGAGAGCAAGGGTACAATAAAAGTGAGTAGTGAAATGAATCAGGATGGGGCCCAGTCATCGAAATATTAACTGGAACGATGTCCATTTAAAACGCCAGTATCCTTAACGTGTTTGCCTGAATCTGGCTTAATACTGTAGTGTCTTTATACTATGCTTTTAAACATACATTTGGCACCATCTCCCTCAGTGATATATTTTGTTCATAGTCAGGACTTGATACTTTTCTTCCCCCTCAGATAAAGCTATGCAGCTCAACAGCGCCCTCTTCAGTATGAATGGAGGAACAGGTTATGTACTACAGCCAGAGTTGATGAGGACTGATAGCTATGACCCACTGCAGGAGAAGAGGAAAGTCAAGTTCACCATCACAGTTCGAGTAAGTCAGAGAAAATTCATGTTGTTTACTCACAGCAGTCCTCAGTATCTTCTCATCTAGTCATCTGTTCAGTTTTTTAAAAAATATAACCCTTTCCTCAGTTTGCTCGTCTGGTACACCTTATCATCAGAACATCTATTCCCCTGAACATCTATTCCCCTGTCACCTCAGTGTTTCTTATACAAGTGTATATTTTTAAAGAAAGCCTAAAAAGAGTGCCCACCAAGTTAAAAGACTTTGAACGAATGAAGAAAAAAGCCGTGTGTGTGTTCAGGCAGAGCTGTGTAACAGAGACCTATGCCACGCTGAACATTGTGTTTTGCAAACCTGACTGCTCCTCAGAGGAACTCGTCGTTGACAGAAAACAAAAACTTATTCAAATGACTTGTTGTCGCTTAACTTGGCCTTTTATGGTAAAATCACCAGCCTCGTTCTGCTTCAGTGGAGTCAGGTGTTCTGTACAGAAGTGAAAGAGTGTTTGGAGCGCACATCGATTCGGCCCTGTTTCAGACGTCCGTTTTTGCACGACTGCGTACGCCTTAACCCCGTCTCTCCCCCACCCCCGGTCTTCCCCCCCGCAGGTCATCGGAGCACGTCACCTCCCCAAGCTGGGCCGAAGCATCGCCAGTCCCTTTGTGGAGATAGAGCTGTGTGGCCAGACAGAGGACAACAAGTTCAAGACTACTGTCTGCCGTGAGTTCCCAGGGAGGGGAGACAGTGACCTCAGGTCATGACCCCACATGCCGAACGTTGAAGTGTACTGAAGTAGAATTCGCAGAGTGTGCAGTGACTAACTCTTTCACCTCTGCAAGGACAAAAACACACTGACACACTGCTACCTGAAATGTTTCAGTAAAGCTCTCTTTTGGAACTGCGTGATTCTTTTTGATCTCTCTGTGCTCGTGTCAGTCAGAAACAGTGTGTAGGAAACATTTACATTTATATCTGTGCGTTTAGCAGGTGCTTTTATCCAAATTGACTGCCGACACAGGCAGAATACAAACCAAGCACGTAGCCATTAAGGAGGTGTCTGTTGTTGCATGTGTGCCACCGCACGCGGTGTGTTAATGTGTGTGTTTCTTCAGACGACAACGGGCTGAACCCGGTCTGGCTCGGTCCGCATCGCCTGCCCGCCGAGGCCGTGACCTTTACCGTGTACGAGCCCGAGCTGACCTTCCTACGCTTCGTGGTCTTTGAGGAGGACATGTTCTCCGACCCCAACTTTCTGGCTCAAGCCACCTTCCCCGTCAGAGGCATCCGCTCAGGTACGGCCGAGACCGCGTTCTCTCCTCTGCACCGCACGAGCCGCTCCTCTTCCCACCTAAAAATCTGATTTTTTTTTTACCTCCCTACCAACATCAAAGAAAAACGTGTGATTTGTCCATCTCTAGGTTATCGTTCGGTCCCCTTGAAGAATGGATACAGTGAAAGACTGGAGTTGGCATCTCTGCTGGTATATGTTGATGTTCAACAGGTGGAGGTGAGAAATATGGACATTCACACACATGCATGGATACACACACACACACACACACACAAAAAAGACCTCAGCACCTTTCCTCGCATGGATGTGAGCTATATGTAACTGCATTATCAGGAAAACCTCTGTTTCCAATGGATAAAATAACATCAGATATTCACTTAACCACCTGAAAGCCAGTTACTGATCGATAACTATTATACAAACGTTTGCACCATAAAAATATCAATTAACATAACTCCACAGAAAGCAGAGGAGGAGCTGTATTCGTCCTCCAGCCAATTACGGAAAAGACAGGCGGAGCTAAGCAACGAGCTCTTCCTATACGACACACACTCCAACATTCAGCGTACCCTTCCTCAGCAGAGGCGTGATGACCTCATGCAGGAGTTCAGCTCCAATGAGACGCAGCTCCAGAGAATCCAAGAGACCTGCAAACAGAAGTGAGTCCTCCATCTTCACTTTGGGGCGGAGATCAACTTACAGACTAAAAGTTTATTCGACTCATCTCAAGTGTGGCGATTAGACAGATGGGTAATAGATAAGATTTACAGATGAGATAGGGTGACAGATAAGAAATACCAACAACAGTCCCTTTTGAAGTATTTTCTCTAATGCCAAAATATCACAATAAATGCAGGTATTTTTTTTTTTTTTTAAAGAGTAACTATTTTGAGGCTGTAGGTACTTTTCAGGCTTTAGATTGAGTATTTTTGAAGTGCAAGTTTTTGTCTTGGTTGTGCAGTGGTTAGCGCTGTCAACTCACAGCAAGAAGGTCCTGGGATCGATTCCTGGCCAGTCGGTCAGGGTCCTTTCTGTGTGAAGTTTGCATGTTCTCTCTGTGTCTGTGTGGGTTGCTGCCAGGAGCTCCGGTTTCCTCCCACAGTCCAAAGACATGTAAGTCAGGTGAATTGGAGATACTAAATTGTCCCTAGGTGCAAATGTGTTTGTCTGCGTGTCTGCCCTGTGATGGTCTGGTGACCTGTCCAAAGTGTTTCCCCCACCTTTTTCCCAATGAGCACTGGAAAAGGCTCCAGCACCCTGCGACCCTAATTAGGATAAGCGGCTTTGAAAATGAATGAATGAACTTTTTGCCTTGTGGCCATCAGCAGCAATGCTGGACTGGTGTGTGTGGTTTGTGTTTAACACCAGCTAAACCCTGTAGTGCTAAGTACTGCTAATATGTCACTTGCACTCAAGAGTGCAAGATTCAAGAGTTCAAGATGAAGGTCTGGGAATTTGTTAGCTTTGAAAGTACTCTAAATATCAACATGCCCTAAATAGTCCAAAATAGTTTCTCTAAGAAGTCATCTGATGGTTAGAACGTCACTTTTCTGCCTAAGAATTCATGAAGGTTGCACCTAAAATCTGTTTCTGACTCTAATTCATATGGAACTCCAGTATCAGGAAATGCCATTTACGTAAGGACGCGCTCATGTAAAATCATATGAGGAACCGCGACTGTTCGAATAGATGCTGCTGACACTTGTTCTGCGTGATGCTTTGACATATGGAAGCGTGTACAGTGTTTTGCCTTGTATTTCTGAATGACTGCAGAGAAAGACAGAACGGTTCTAAAAACCCCCTGTGCCCATCTGTTATTCCTCCAGGATGAAGGAGAAGAAGATAAACAACAGTAGGTTCTACTCCTGAGGGGAACAAAGGCATCAGGGCTTGTGTTTGGGATAGGGCTGAGGAGCCGGGGCCCTTTACCTCGTTTAGCACGGCTGG
>NC_044507.1:5575310-5582810 GCF_902362185.1 Chanos chanos
ACCCACGCACACACACACATACACACCCCCACACACACACACACATACACACACCCACACACACACCCACCTCCACCATGGTCTGGTTGCCACGCAGTGCGAGGAGCATACAGGGCCCCAGTTTGTTCTCAGCGAGAGACAGGAGGAATTTCTTAGTCTTATAGCAGGAGCCCATCAGGATGTGAACCTGCAGGGGAGAGAACAGGACATTCAGTCAGTACGGGACATGCAGTCAGTACGGGACATGCAGTCAGTACGGGACCATCAGTCAGTACGGGACATGCAGTCAGTACGGGACCATCAGTCAGTACGGGACATGCAGTCAGTACGGGACCATCAGTCAGTACGGGACCATCAGTCAGTACGAGACCATCAGTCAGTACGGGACATGCAGTCAGTACGGGACCATCAGTCAGTACGGGACATTCAGTCAGTACGGGACATTCAGTCAGTACGGGACAGCAGTCAGTACGGGACCATCAGTCAGTACGAGACCATCAGTCAGTACGGGACCATCAGTCAGTACGAGACATGCAGTCAGTACGGGACATGCAGTCAGTACGGGACATGCAGTCAGTACGGGACCATCAGTCAGTACGAGACCATCAGTCAGTACGAGACCATCAGTCAGTACGGGACATGCAGTCAGTGCGGGACATGCAGTCAGTACGGGACCATCAGTCAGTACGGGACATGCAGTCAGTACGGGACCATCAGTCAGTACGGGACCATCAGTCAGTACGAGACCATCAGTCAGTACGGGACATGCAGTCAGTACGGGACCATCAGTCAGTACGGGACATTCAGTCAGTACGGGACATTCAGTCAGTACGGGACAGCAGTCAGTACGGGACCATCAGTCAGTACGAGACCATCAGTCAGTACGGGACCATCAGTCAGTACGAGACATGCAGTCAGTACGGGACATGCAGTCAGTACGGGACATGCAGTCAGTACGGGACCATCAGTCAGTACGAGACCATCAGTCAGTACGAGACCATCAGTCAGTACGGGACATGCAGTCAGTGCGGGACATGCAGTCAGTACGGGACATGCAGTCAGTACGGGACATTCAGTCAGTACGGGACATTCAGTCAGTACGGGACATGCAGTTAGTACGGGACATGCAGTCAGTACGATACATGCAGTCAGTACGGGACATTCAGTCAGTACGATACATGCAGTCAGTACGGGACATGCAGTCAGTACGGGACATGCAGTCAGTACGGGACATGCAGTCAGTACGATACATGCAGTCAGTACGGGACATCAGTCAGTACGGGACATCAGTCAGTACGATACATCAGTCAGTATGATACATGCAGTCAGTACGGGACATGCAGTCAGTACGGAACATCAGTCAGTGCGGGACATCAGTCAGTACAGGACATCAGTCAGTGCGGGACATCAGTCAGTGCGGGACATCAGTCAGTACGGGACCATCAGTCAGTACGAGACATGCAGTCAGTACGGGACATGCAGTCAGTACGGGACATGCAGTCAGTACGGGACCATCAGTCAGTACGAGACCATCAGTCAGTACGAGACCATCAGTCAGTACGGGACATGCAGTCAGTGCGGGACATGCAGTCAGTACGGGACATGCAGTCAGTACGGGACCATCAGTCAGTACGGGACATGCAGTCAGTACGGGACATGCAGTCAGTACGGGACCATCAGTCAGTACGAGACCATCAGTCAGTACGAGACCATCAGTCAGTACGGGACATGCAGTCAGTACGGGACCATCAGTCAGTACGGGACATTCAGTCAGTACGGGACATTCAGTCAGTACGGGACAGCAGTCAGTACGGGACCATCAGTCAGTACGAGACCATCAGTCAGTACGGGACCATCAGTCAGTACGAGACATGCAGTCAGTACGGGACATGCAGTCAGTACGGGACATGCAGTCAGTACGGGACCATCAGTCAGTACGAGACCATCAGTCAGTACGAGACCATCAGTCAGTACGGGACATGCAGTCAGTGCGGGACATGCAGTCAGTACGGGACATGCAGTCAGTACGGGACATTCAGTCAGTACGGGACATTCAGTCAGTACGGGACATGCAGTTAGTACGGGACATGCAGTCAGTACGATACATGCAGTCAGTACGGGACATTCAGTCAGTACGATACATGCAGTCAGTACGGGACATGCAGTCAGTACGGGACATGCAGTCAGTACGGGACATGCAGTCAGTACGATACATGCAGTCAGTACGGGACATCAGTCAGTACGGGACATCAGTCAGTACGATACATCAGTCAGTATGATACATGCAGTCAGTACGGGACATGCAGTCAGTACGGGACATGCAGTCAGTACGGGACATGCAGTCAGTACGGGACATCAGTCAGTACGATACATCAGTCAGTACGATACATGCAGTCAGTACGATACATGCAGTCAGTACGGGACATCAGTCAGTACGGGACATCAGTCAGTACGATACATGCAGTCAGTACGATACATGCAGTCGGTACGGGACATCAGTCAGTACGGGACATGCAGTCGGTACGGGACATGCAGTCGGTACGGGACATCAGTCGGTACGGGACATCAGTCAGTACGGGACATCAGTCAGTACGATACATGCAGTCAGTACGATACATGCAGTCAGTGCGGGACATCAGTCAGTGCGGGACATGCAGTCAGTGCGGGACATGCAGTCAGTGCGGGACATTCAGTCAGTACGGGACATGCAGTCAGTACGGGACATTCAGTCAGTACGGGACATCAGTCAGTACGATACATGCAGTCAGTACGGGACATGCAGTCAGTGCGGGACATGCAGTCAGTGCGGGACATGCAGTCGGTACGGGACATGCAGTCGGTACGGGACATCAGTCGGTACGGGACATCAGTCAGTGCGGGACATCAGTCAGTACGGGACATCAGTCAGTACGGGACATCAGTCAGTACGGGACATCAGTCAGTACGATACATGCAGTCAGTACGATACATGCAGTCAGTACGGGACATCAGTCAGTACGATACATGCAGTCAGTACGATACATGCAGTCAGTACGGGACATCAGTCAGTACGGGACATCAGTCAGTACGATACATGCAGTCAGTACGATACATGCAGTCAGTACGGGACCATCAGTCAGTACGGGACATGCAGTCAGTACGATACATGCAGTCGGTACGGGACATCAGTCAGTGCGGGACATGCAGTCAGTACGGAACATCAGTCAGTGCGGGACATCAGTCAGTACAGGACATCAGTCAGTGCGGGACATCAGTCAGTGCGGGACATCAGTCAGTACGGGACATCAGTCAGTACGGGACATCAGTCAGTACGGGACATCAGTCAGTACGGGACATCAGTCAGTACGATACATGCAGTCAGTACGGGACCATCAGTCAGTACGGGACATGCAGTCGGTACGGGACATGCAGTCGGTACGGAACATCAGTCGGTACGGGACATGCAGTCAGTACGGGACATCAGTCAGTGCGGGACATGCAGTCGGTACGGAACATCAGTCGGTACGGGACATCAGTCGGTACGGGACATTCAGTCGGTACGGGACATCAGTCAGTACGGGACATCAGTCAGTACGGGACATCAGTCAGTACGGGACATCAGTCAGTGCGGGACATGCAGTCAGTACGATACATGCAGTCAGTACGATACATGCAGTCAGTACAGGACATCAGTCAGTACAGTCCACAGGACAGGAATAAGAGCATGGTACTGTATTACATGCACGGACTCACACGCACACACTCACACACATTCTTACATACCATGCTGGCAAAGAGCTCTCCATCATCGTCACACGCAACGCCACCCGGGCTGTACAGCTGGAACCAGCCATCTTTCCCTGATCGCACACTCAGAAGGCAGGAGTGTACCTGGAACACACACAAACACATCAGCACGTATGTCATAGAAACCTACCATAAATTCATTAAAAAGAAACCAATAAACATCCTTCATATGAATTAAGGCAGTGCACTCACTTCCTGTCTGGGGTCTTCGGCAAACCTCTGAATGACATACTTCAACTCCCTGCACAGAGAGAGAGAGAGAGAGAGAGAGAGAGAGAGAGAGAAGAAAGAGTGAATGAGTTCAGGCAGAAGATACTGAACACAGTTTTGGTTTTTTTGCGTTTCTTTTTTTCACTCTGAGTTTCAGTCTGAATTTGAGTGGTTTAGTACATCAGAGAATGACTGCGTTTTCTGCTGCCAGTGTGTGTGTGTGTGTGTACTCTCTAAATGCTATCTTCCCACAGTGTTTCTCCTCTCAGAAAACTCCAACACAGTCTTATAGGATAGGATGTTCCTGATTTTCTTTTATAGCAATTTTTATAGTTTATTTCTGTAATGTCTTTTTACTTTATAACCTGATAAAAATATAGCCTCTTTTTCTTTTTTTTAATTTTGTAAGTTTTATGTTTAATATTACTCAATGTTTGTAACTCCTCTAATACATAATATAAAAATAATATAAAAAAGCCACGACGGCAAAGCTATAGCCTTTAAAGCCAAACGTTAACAGGTCAGGCTGCTATAAAGTAGCCTGATGATTCACATTGTCAGTGATGAAATGCCTTGTGCGTTGTGTGCTTTCAGTCAATACAGGAAATATAATTAGTCTATTTACAAATAAAGGAGTCGGACTCGGGGGTACCATAAACTGAGGAGTCGGACTCGAAGGTTTTGTGTGCTGACTTCACAGCCCTGCTATCATACGTGAAAACCCCAGGAGATGAGTAGTTACAGAAATACTCAAACCAGCCCGTCTGGCACAGACAACCACGCCACGGTCGAAATCACCGAGAACCCTTTTTTCTTCCCCATTCTGATAGTTGATGTGAACGCTAACTGAAGCTCCTGACCCGTATCTGCATGACTTTATGCACTACACTGCTGCCACGCCACGGGCTGATTAGATATTGGCATGAATAAGTAGGTGTGCAAGTGTTCCTAAGAAAGTGCTCAGTGAGTGTATATTCACTTTTGACTTAACCTGTATGTTGAAAAAGAAAACAAATGTGTTATCAGACTAAAGATGCGTACATAAACCCTACCGCGGTTCCAGTTCCTAAACATACGCCATTGCTTTTTTAGCTTAAAGCTAGATTTCGAACCGTCTGTGACCATCATGGAGTGAGCCACAGTGCTTTGTGTATGGAGTACAGTTGTGACTGCGACTTACTTTGTGAATTTGGCGTGTGCAAGAGCCCTAGAGAGAGAAAGAGAAAAAACAAGTCAGAATGAAACATATACTGAGAAACAGTAGCCAATCAAAGTAGGCTACTCCACCACTTGTGCAACAATTACACATAATTGCTGACGCAGGTGAAAGTGTGTGTGTGTGGTTATGTGTCAGGACTGTGTGTTTGTATTCCAGAGTGTGTGTGGGGGTTTTTTTTTTCTTTTTTTTTTTAGTCAACACTACGCTCTGGGACATGTCTACATGTTGTTGCCGTTTTTCTAATGACGGCTGAAAGCTCACGTCGCCGCGACGATGCAGGTGCTGCTAGACTACTCGTGGGTACAGCAGGAATCGGCAGGTGAGTTCTAATGAGGCCCATGTCACCAAGCCCAATTACAGAAAGCACAGAGGGACAGCAGACACACTCTCCTGCTCCCCCACCGCAGGGGCCCTCCACAACACACTAACGTCAGCACAACCAGGCAAACCCCCAAGACCCCCAGGCAACGACATAATGGCCGTTTCCCCCGGATTACACACACACACACACACACACACACCTACACAAACACGCCTGTGCCTGCAGGTATGTCTCCCTCTGCCCTCTACAGAGGGATCCCATCAACAACTGTACACTATACAGTGTGTGTCATGTCATGTTAAGTGAGTGAGCGTGTTTGTGTGAGAAAGAATACAGGGCACTCAAACAATAGAGGGGTCAGTAGAAAGACACAGTGAGTAAAGCAGTATACAGAGACACACTCTTTTTTACCTCACACCTTACACACACACACATACACACACACATTCAAGCTCGCAAACACAGTAGCAGTTTTGGGACTGCATGACCATGAAAGAACAATGCAACTCTGTGGGAAAGTGAGAGAGAGACACAGAGAGAGAGAGAGAGAGAGAGAGAGAGAGAGAGAGAGAGAGAGAGACAGAGAGAGAAGAGAAGAGAAGAAAAGCGTGTACTTGGTCCTTACTCTTTAGGGAAGGGGATGGGCTGCAGTAGGCTGGCCAGTGCTGGTCTCCAGTCATCATAGTCAGACCTAATGACACAGACAGAGAGAGAGAGAGAGAGAGAGAGAGAGAGAAAGAAAGGAAGAGATTAGGGAATGAAAGACAGGAAGAAGGACAATGGGGGGCTTATGTAAGAGAGGGGAGTAGGCCATTTTGGAGAGCTGAAAAGACGAAACTTGAGCATGAAACAGACCAACAATAGACTCTGTCCTGGTGAATTAGAAGAAGCTTAACTGTTTTAAGTAACACTTCCACTGTTAAATATATGCCAACACCTTTCATGACTTCTGACTGTTTCATATACACAATACCCACCCCCCCCCTCCAAAAAAAGCACCAGCACTAATAAACCCAGTCATTCAATACTAACAAAGTCACACCCTTGTGTGTGAGTGTGTGTGCGGTAGGGCACACATACACTCACACACACACACTCCCCAGGAGGACATCTGAGCAAACAGCTGTTTCCAGCTGTTCAGCCCACACAAATTGCAACGTATGCGGAAATCCATGTAAACACAGGAGAATTGCTTTGTGGAGGAAAACACATACACACACACACACACACACACACAAACATATACTGACATTTATGTATAACTAACTCTGAGGTTATGTTCAGAGCAAAAGATTATGAGGACTGACAAACAGAACACACACACACACACACATAAACACAGTGTGTGTGAGAAAGACAAACAAAAGAAGGTGAAAAACTGCAGGACTGCAAAAAGCAACACAGGACAGAGCACACAAATGAGAGAGAGAGAGAGAGAGAGAGAGAGAGAGAGATGGAAAGAGATAAGGAGAGAGAGAGAGAGAGAGAGAGAAAGAGAGAGAGAGAGAGAGATGGAAAGAGATAAAGAGATAGAGAGAGAGAGCCAAGCAGACACACAGACCAGCAGAAGGTGTAAAGATTCAATGATAAAGAGGAGGGGAAAAAAACAACAGAAACGACAGCCAAACGCAGACACGGCCAGGAGAGAAAAGGTTGAAGACAAGAGTCACGGCTCTGGTGCTTCTGTTCAAAGACTCACAGCATCTTGAGGATGAGGGCGAAACAGCCCAGGACTCGGTCGGCCTGGGCAGGCAGCTGAATGGACAGGGCGTTTAGGGCGGGGCTAACCAGCAGGCAGTCAATGAGGTTGGGCTCGCTGTCGCCCCCTGCTGGAGCCTTCCTCAGCGTGTTGGCAGTGTTGTTGTTGTTCCTCTCCAGCTCCACCAGGATCTCGCTGGAGTTGACGATGGAGGGGGGAGGGGAGAGAGGCAGCGTGGGGGGAGGGGAGAGGGCAGTGCTGGGC
>NC_044507.1:5587810-5620310 GCF_902362185.1 Chanos chanos
GGTCAATGCCATGTCCACCAGAGAGCGGATCTCCTTCAGAACCACGTCCCAGCGGCTGGGGTTGTTCAGAACCTTGCGGTACTTGTAGATCTTTTTCTGGAAAGGACATGAAGGCAGAGGAATGGATGAGCCGGGACGCATGTGCCAGGCGTGAATGTCTCAGACACATGGCACCTGCAGTATCTGAGGAGAGTGCCGGAAATCTGCGTACATTTTTTTTTTATGGGGTTGATTTTACTTGTTAAAACTTATACGATGGAATTCAATAGAAGAGGTTATAGGTCTATTCTGGTATGCTGGTGATATGTGTATTGTCGCTAGAGGTCTCTTAGCAAAGTTAAAATGTCACTCTGTGACGCGCACTCCCACATCTGCACACACAAACACACACACACACACACACACACACACACACCCCCGCTGCAGTTAGTTTAAATCTTTTGACGTAAACCTGGCAGGCTTTGATAAACCCATGCAAATAGTCCAGTTAGAAAGAGCAGCACTGTTACCTTCCACTGTAGAGAGTGAAACCACTGGTCCCGCAGGTAGCTGTTTGCTGCCTAAACAAACAGACATACAGAGTGCAGGATCAGACATAGACTCAGGACAGATGAGCACTGGGGACTGATGGAGGACAGGGGAGGAAGGGGCACTAATGATACCTGAAGTAGAACAGTCCCACCAGGAAAGCTGAGCTGAACACAGTATTTGGGGGCATTGTCCCAGGACAACAACTGCAGGTCCTCTATACTGCTGTAGGACAGAGCTGTCTCCATGTATCCTGTGGGCTATGGAAGGAGAGAGGGAGAGGGAGAGAGAGAGAGAGAGAGAGCGAGAGAGAGAGAATTGTAATTGGATTCACATGCAATCGGTGCGCAAAGATGTCATGGGATTGGACACATGCACACACACGGGTCTCTGTGCGTATGTTTGAACATACCTTCACATCAAACACACTTAACCCACATGATCTTAAGTTTACATACTCTCTTTATTAGAGGTGCACAGAGACGTCATTATCTGTATCAGTTCAACCAACCAAATCATCTGTCTCTGTATTCGGATAGTAGACAGGAAGTCGGTGGGGTTTATACCGGAAGTTACGTCAAAGCAGGCGAATGTTTTCTTTTCTGACCTAATATTCATTGGCAATGCGATTTTTGTGCCTTCAAAGCATCAACTTGATTTAATATTGGCAGATAATTTATTATGAAATATATTTCCACATCCTCATACTGTTCGTGTAATTTGTCTCTCTCTCTATCATTTTTACTTTTTACTAAACTAAGTTTTGTAAACTGTCTGAACCCCACTACCACCCCCTCCTTTTAACACTGAACAATCAGAAACTGGAAAAAAAAAATGTTTTATAAATGGAAAAATTCTGTTTTGAATTGGAAATACGAACTATTTACGAACTAAAGATATGCAGAAAAATATCCTTCAGTTGAAGAGAATAGTCTTAAATTCCAATGATGCTGCGTTCGCGATTCTTGATGTGTTAACGTTACTGCAGTTCGCCAGAGAGAATTACTATTTTACAACAGCAATTTGCGCTGACTCGTTGGGGGCGACTATAGAATACAGCGATCATTTTTCTATAATGTGTAATAAATGAAACGACTTTCGTTTGTATTTTTTTTTTAAATTAATACATACAGCTAAAAACTATAGGTTGCGGGGGTAAACCAGCTGCCACACTAGGCTTGTGTCTCGCTAAATGCGGCACTCGGTAGGGGCGACTACAGAATATAGCGATCACTTTTCAATACTGTGTAGTAAATGAAACGCCTAGTTAGTGAAAACAAAGTAGAATGGGCATTTTTATCTTGTGGACATCCACAATGCTATGAATCGATTTGAAGAAACACAATGGCTTACGCACAGACATGTGTCGGATTTTTCTTTCACCGAGAGTAATAACGAGAAACTTCGGGCAAAAGAAATATCTGTTTCCATTGCATTATTTGTGCTTTCCTGAATAACGTAATCGGAATCGGGTACACCCCTACTCTCTATACGTCCTCTTGTAGAGGGTTGCGGGAGTCAAATGTGTGTATGCCAACATGTGTGTGAACAGGACATCCCAACCCCCAATACCTCAGAGCACTAGGGCAGATTACAACACAAAGCCAACGTGCTTTAAAGTAATCTGATACCAGTGCGTTTCTCTAGGCTACGTACCAACGACAGCGCCGTAAGCGCTTTGGTGTTTTACTAACAACTTAATCTTAAAATAAACCTTATACTGGGCCTCACTGGCTATTGTGACTTCTGCAATTGTTGGCAATTAACCAATGTGTGCGTGTGAGAAAGAGAGAGGGGGAGAGGGAGAGAAAAGAGAAGAGAGAGACACTAATTTCTCAGCTTTACTCTTGACTGCTGTGTTTCTGGTCACATGGCCTCAAATGTCAACAGGCTTCTCCCTGTCTCCATCCCTCTACAATACAACACACAGGCTCTTCCTTTATTAGCCTCCCTCCCTCTGCTCTCCGCCGGGCCAGCGAAATGGCTCTTCCCCTGCCACGGGCAGCCTCCCCTCGCTGTCAAACAAACAGGCTATTACCTTATTTGTGTGGCCCTCCCCCTGCACTCAAACCGAACCACAGTTCCTGTATTTGAGTCAGCCTGCCTCCCTGTTCAATAGAGCAAACAAGCCGCTCCTCTTTCTTTCTTTCTTTCTCTCCGTTTCTCTGTCTATTTCTCTCTCCCTCTCTCTTTATAGAGCAAACAAGCAGTTCCTCCTGCATGTGTCTCTCCAACCCTAGCAGAATAATCCAAACTATTCTTTTCTTTTTTTTTTTTTACAACTCTCTCCGTTGGTGATGGACAGTAACGGTCTGTTCCTCATTCTCTAACTGTCTCTCTGCCACTGAAAAGGACCAAAATAACAGAAATATACACATCTCTGAGGTAGACACTTAGTTGACCTTTCACACCACAGACGTTTTGTGTTCCCCGTTTACATTCTATTACATATTCAACTAGGCTACATCTCTGTCGACGAATCAGATTTGCTAGTTTGGTCATCGACACACACGCAGACACACACACACACACACACACACACACACACGTGTGCATCTGCATGCACCACGTGCATACAGAGAACAACGGCGTGCATTTGAAAAGAGGTCAGACGCAGAGAATGCTCGTCTCTTAAAGACAGATAAACCAAAATGTCAATATGTGACTATAGGAGCAAACACAGAGATTCAAACTACCTGCACGGGTTGTCATAGCTACAGTATCCTGCACTCTGCCTGCTGTGGTAACTCTGACTAGACTCATGTTTCTAACCGTATCCTTATTAATCTATCATTCTCTCTCTCTCTCTCTCTCTCTCTCGCTTTGTTATTCTGTCTTTCTTTCTCTCCTCTTGTGCCCCATCTCTTTTCTCCTGTTATGCCATTCTGACTTAAGGAGGAGTTGAAAATGGTTCTGCTCTCCACACTGCCTTGTTACCATGGAAACAAAGAGATGAAATAGAGATATATGTTATTTTGTTGTTGTTTCCAAGGAGATCCAGATGGAAAAATATGTGAGGAAAAACATCAGCACGTTCAGGTGTCTCGGTTTTGCCGATGGAGATGATTTAAAACAAAAAAAAACCAAACCAAAAAAACATAACAACAGACCTGAAGACACATCTTCCTTTCGCAAGGTCTTTCTCACGTTGAGCTAGCACCAAGATGTGTGACAATGACATCACATATGACATAAAAACAGACAAAGCAAACAGTTCAGGATGACAGTTGACGTAGTTGTGCCCACTGCAAAAACCACAACCTGAACACTGCAGTACTGCTGCTTAAACATGCAAACGAAACAAACAAAACACCCGACGGTCCATCACAAGTCAGCAGGGAACCCTCCAGACGCATTGTTTCAGATCAGCACTGGCCCTCATGGAAATGCAAAACTAAATGCAAAACTCGGAATAAAATTACGTGACGACTTGTGCAAAATATGACTGATCCAAACTTCTCTGATCGCTTCTTCTTCACAGCTTCCGACCACAACCGTGCAAAGGGGCGCACGCCCTAAAACTAAAGATCGGGACGAGGTATTCCCCAAACAAATTAGGATTTCACCTGGAAAGAGTGAAAACGTGCGATTGTGCGTCACGCGTATTTCAAGCTGTCCCGGGACGTTCCCCCCCTCTCTACAAAACTTGTTAGCATGCATCACGAAAACACAGCACAGGGCAACAAGTGACTGCTTTTGGGGAGAGGGTTTTTTTGACACGCCCTGTTCAGCCTAATGCGGTCACAAGCCTGACGTCTCAAATACAAAGAAACGAAAACCCAAAGAATCCTGTTGTGATTGCGCCAAGGACAACATACCCTGAGGACTAAAACCGAAACAGAAAAAAAACCAGAACAAAAAACAGAAGCCACGGTGGTTGATAAACACATTCAGCGTGAAGCATCAGATGTTCCCATGAGTGGGACCACTGGTCTCCATCAGCTTTGGGAGACGGGGCGCACGTGAAACTGTTCCATATTAACAACGAGCTAGATGATCCATTATACGCAATCAGTGCTTGCGATTTTGGACTTCACCAAACTGAACTAGGTAAAACTGGGCGATTATCGCAGGAGAGGCTGAAAATGAACGGCAACTACAAGTTTCTCTCTGATAAAAGAGAGTCCCTAATGCTCTTCAGTGCATTTCATTTGTGCATGTTAAACATTTGCCTATACTGCAGGACAGAGGTTGTGGATATGAAAATTGGATTCTGGAACTTTGAAACAACACCATTCCTGCGGTGTGTATTTTACTCTGTACTTACAGGCCTGGTTTTCACTATTGAAAAACAGTGTTGTAAATCTAAGTGAGAATAACACAAGCGTTTGCCAAAAATTGGGATTTTTCCCTTCCAGAATACACAAAACCTTCACTTGAGGGGCAAGCTGGAAGATTTTCTACCACTGAGAAACTACTTCACAATACAGAGCCATAGATATTTAATGACAAATGCTTTGAGAGCTTAGACCAACTGTTTTACCCCGTAATAACCCAAACCTTAACACTGCATTCAATCTCCAAACATTGGCTTGGAAATGGGTTTACAAACACATCCTGGTCTTGGCTCTGATTCGTGGCTTTGAGTATGAGAGAGATCGCTCTGTGCCACGCCAAACAAAGCGTCTGCGAAATGAATAAATCGCAGTCGGTTAAAGTTAATAGCTGAACTGAAGTTCATAACTGTTGACGTTTTGGAGGATTCCCATTTTGGAACTGAAACTTTTTGGAGATCTACAATCCTTTTGGGAAACGTTTAGATTTACTGTTTCTACGGAAGACAAACCACTCTTCACATTTTACGTAATGTGGGCCCCCCCCTGCCCCCACCCACCCGAGTTTGAGTTCTCTACTCTGTACGTCAGCAAGACTTCTGAAGAATGAGGAGTCTGAACTTTCTCAGAGAGGGGAACGAAGGTGTAAACTTGCCTCCACCTCAGGAAGTCAGGTGGTTCTAGGAGGGAAAACTCCAAAAAACAAATGCTGAATGGCAACAAAGCAAAATCATCTTTGCCATCTTCTGGGTAACCAGGTGCCAAACTAACCACAAAGTCATTGCAGCTTGGGTAAAAAAAAGAAAAAAGAAAAAAAGGTAACGCTGCCAGGAAGATGGCTCCTCCATGTGAAAACCACATTAAATAATGTGAAGGCAGAGCAGAGGCGTTCAAAATTGACTTGCCAAACGAGGCCTATGCCGTCTGGAGAACGCAAGTCAGTCAGTCAGTCCACAGCTACTCTTAATCCACGAGTAGGAAAACCGGCCCCACGAGATAAATATCTTATGGCCTGTAAGATGAGACTTTCTGAAAATCTGAATCATTTTCTGAGGGCGACGAAACGAAGCTGGTTCTGATTTCATATCCTTATGTGTGACCAATTTCCTCTTGCGGTTTTGGGAGTGTTCTCCCACTTCCCTATGAATTTGTGCCTTGGGACTCTTGACTAAGAGTTTGTGAACCTCTGGGGGACATTTTGGGCCTGTTAGTGAAACTCAGTCAGCCCGTTCATTAATGAATAATACCCGTTCTCGTAATGTCTTGCCTGGCTGGTTAAAGAAGCCTCACCGATGCTTTCGATTCTATTTCTGCTGCTATGATGTAAAAGGAATTATGCTTGGGCTGCAAAACAGCTGTTAAGATGTTCGGGGTTATGGGATTTCTCGGAGATGCGCTGGTGCTTATATTCTTTCAGCATCACATCTGCACAAATCACTCGCACACTAGGACGGTTCGTTGGCTGGAAATTCACCTGCTTTGACACATCAGTCAGTCAACACCGTGAGCAGTGAGAGGCTGTGTCAGGCTGGGTCCCTAAGCGGGCTCGGTTAGCCTGATTTCACATCGCCAGCTGACCTGAATGACGTAGGCTAGTGAATTAATTATCACTTGGTGAACTTGTCTGAATCCTGGCCTGAATCCCCGAGACAAAAAGATGTCCTGATTTCATTTATGAAAAAATAAATAGATAAATAAATAAAAACCACGTGCCCATAGCAAACACAATCATCGGCAATATCTTTGGCTCGAGTCACAGCATAACAAATGAACAGAAGGTCCCACGGAAACGCACCCCCGTGCGGACTCACTCTGAAGAATCACGTGTCTGGGGAAAAAAAAAAAACAAGGTTTGAACAATAATGCTACAGCATTTCTGGAATTCATCTGGTCCTTTCCTATAAAAAAGGGTTACAAAATGCTAGTGCTGACAACAGATGTTGGGTTTGTGCAAGCCTCCACAAAGAAGAGTTTCCAGACGGACTCATAGGATGGGCCATGAGGAAGCAGGTTTGGTTGTCTGTGAGCCATATGATCTGCTGGGCGGCTTGTAACTCATCCTTATTGTACCTTTTCATCCACTTCCTCATACACAACGCGGCTATGAGATCCCAGAAAGAGAGAAACATGCAGGCAATGCTGGCTTCAATGATTTTCTCTCAAGAAGGGCAAAAAGAAAACTAGTTCAAATCAAATAGCTTCACAGAGCATGACGAAAGAGTTGCACAATATCTAAATGAGCAAAATATTAAAGCTGAAGTTTGTCCTTGGTGACATATGGTTCTATTTTAACGATTAACCTCCTCGTGATTTAATATCTGTAGCCATTTTTTCCCAGTAAGTTATTTTAGTGAATCAGTACTTACAAAAGATTTTTATTTATTCTACATTGTGAAATCCAGTAAGTGTATTAGTGACTAAATTAACTGATTGGTTGCTATAATAGCTTCAGCTCTGGTCTTAGAGGCCACGGCAAAAGGTGACGCTTTGACCCAACGCCTATGAAAACAAACAAGAACAGCGTCCACCAGACCAGACTGGATGAAAATATGGCAGGACCTTGCTCAGGTTAAAAAGAGGTCCCATTTTAAAAACCCAGCTGACAAAAAAAAAAAATCTTTCTGTATTCAAAGTGAAACCGTTCATATATGTTTAGGACACAGTAAAATGTAGGTATTTTTGAGTGCATTTCAGGTCACAAATTTCTACAGTACGTACAACACCATCCTAAAAACCAACTGGTTGGTTTTATATATGCATATATGTGTATATACACACACACACACACACACACACATCTATCTATATGTGTGTGTGTGTGTGCGTGTGTGTATGGCAGCCTATGTAGGGAAAAGGGTGTACTTCTTCTTTAAACTAAGAGCTTGCCCTCTGTTCTCTAGAAGACATCAGTCAGAAATGCCATACTGAAACCATTTGCTGACTGACACTTAGACAACTATAAACCACACCTATTGATCCCTTACATAATCTTACTTATCGTTATCTATCAGAGCAGAGACCTGCTGCCACCTCTGGAAAGAATCTCTCCTAACTCACTATACCACTTATATCTCCTCTTATGTCAGAGCTTCCCCAAGACTGGTTTTCTCTTTAAATGTCTTCTTCACCAAAGCTGTGTGTGCCAAATTTCTGACTATCTTTCCACAGTCTCTGACTAAGTAAGAGTGCTTACACAAACGTAAGCTTCTTCCTGTGTCGTCATAACTACAGGCAACTTTCTGAACCATCACAAAGCAACTAATTCTCTCCCTTTTTTTTCCCATCATGCTTAAAATTCACCAACAGTCACTGAACTCTCTCTCTCACTGTTTTGCAGTTATGAATCCAGCATGCAAAAGCAACTGAATCAAGCAGTTAGTTGTACAGTCAAAGCCTGAAAAACACTGTTGGCGTGAGTTGGCAGGCATAGCAGTAGTACAGCCTATGTTTATAGTGGACAGATACACATCTAGTGGTCAAAGGTCAGCAGTCAGATCGAATCAGAGGTTATTTACACACTTCTTTATGGAGATGAAGGAGGATCCTGTTAACGAGCCATAAACCGTAATCCAAGACATCTCAAACTTTGAATTAAATATAACTAGCATTGTGCGAACACTGAAAGAGCATTGGGACAACCACCATTTCCCCTCCATGTAGGCCAGGCCGTGACTAACAATGGTGTTCCTTTTACCATTTCGTACGTGCCGAGTGAATTCTCTCGTATACACACCCAGGGATTCATTACGCTAACATCAAGTGCAAATGATAAAAGAAGAGATAATTTGGCTAACAGTCCTGGAAGAGACAAAACGGTAAAATAAAGCTCCACTGTGCCATAGTAAAGAGGCCAGACCCTCCACCTCAATTGGGACAGGGATTTGGATGTTTGCCGAGAAAATTTCTGGGAACCTCAGCGGTCGGCTGACCTCGTGTACGTAGCCTTGGTCATGGCCCCCACGTGTCACTGTTTTTTTTGTTTGTTTGTTTGTTTGTTTGTTTTTTTTAATAAACTCAGCGAGGAGGGTGGAGGCTGACTACGCTTTTTTTGCCGCTCACATCTGGTTAACTAGCCACACGACCAAAAGTTCTGGTGGCTGCATTTGGCGCTACAATGAGCTGACAATCATAATGTGCAACCCACTGGAAAAAAAAAAAGCTGCCCGTCCACTGCAGGCAGCCAAAAACTATGCACCCCCTCCCACCACCCCACCCCACCCCCAACCACCTATAGTGTTGATGAAAAGAGAATGTGGGGCGTCAGGTGAGCTCGTCTGACGGAAAGACTTTGATGTCTTCCCCCCAGTGAAAGAGTGACAGGAAGCATCAACAATAGACTGCAGCTACGCAAATATGATGTAGGTTTGAAGGGCTTTAAGAAGACGGGTGAGTCACATGCACCATGTCATTGAGATCATTTTCCACAAACCCTCCGCCCCCCAAAAAAAAGAAAAAGTCGATGGGAGTTATCGAAAATGAGCTTTTTAAATACCAAGCCCCTCTGGCCCTGCTTTAGACTGATAGCCCCGCCCCTTTAAAGAGAGGAAAGAAAATTGTTCTGAGGGAAAGCAGCTGAAACCATTTTTTTTTTTTTTTTGGTCAGCTCACGCTAATCACACACTACTCCGGCAAGTGAGGAAGGTCCATTCTTTTAAAGAGTCATAGAAACTGAAAATGAACCGTGTAGTCTTCGCAATTATTTTTTTTAGAAAAAAGAGAAACTTTGAAAAAAAAAAAAAATTACATTACAACTAATAGCTTTTGTGCATATTGTTCATTTTCTCCACTTCCCACATTACTGTAGCTTTTCACTGATGGATCTATGACTCCAAACACTTTAATGACACTTCTACCAAAACTCTATTCACGACAGGGAAGAAGCGCGCAGTACACATTAGATTGACAAACAGTGCAGAAGTCAAGTAAAACATGTCAACCTTTGCCAAAAGAGAACATTAGCCACAGTCAACTACACTGCAATTAGCTACGGTCAACTAAACTCTAGCCTCTTGCCTGACATCTATTACCTCACAAGCACGAGCAACAAACACGCAGAGAAGGGGACAGGTCCTGAGGAAACCTAAAGAGGCTAAATCAGAATCCAATACTGGGAGAAACCGTGGATCCCTTTGCCTGTGGACCGTTTGGGAAAGAAAGCGCTCCGATAAATGAAGGATTAGATTATTATAGCTTAACACCTTGCATGGAAAGCGTCATGGAAACTTCCGGTCTAACATGGTGGCAGCATGGCAAAACTTTGTCGGTGTGACAATCAAAGAAAAGCTGACATCCTGAATTTGTAGACCTGGTTTAAATATGTTATGACGAGACATCGCCGTTTCCTGACCTGCGGCAATATCAATGTTTATCGTGTTGCCAGCTCTTAGTCATAGCTTTCAATGACAAGCTTTTTTTTTTTTTTTTCTAGTTTCATTAACATTTCACAATGCACAAAACTGGATGCCAACCAACCTTACCCTCAAAAGTCATATGACTAAAAACAACAATTAAACATATGATGAAAAGTCAAGAAAACAGACATAAACACAGAGACAGGTTACTCAATTAGTAGACAATAAAGAGCGCAAAAACTGGCCCGCATGGCACAGAATATTCATGTCACTCATGGAGACAGAGTTAGAAGAACAAGTAGAGTTTGTCAGTTCTTCCAATGCATGCTCAGGAAGCTTTCTTCAGCTAGTCCCGGGGTCAACCGGGGCAAGGCCTGTCACTAACCTAGACTGAACTGCAAGCCAACACACTCTTTGAACGGATGCTCTGTAGGCTAGGTGCCAAACAGAGCAGAGCTGAGGGATCAGAGGTGTTCGCGTTTTCACTTCGAAAGACCCGAAGCAAGAAGGTCATGACACGCTAGAGAAGAGTTTGAGGAACTGCACAAACTTAGTTTTTACACACAGTCTCGTTTTATCGAGAGCTGTAAAATCGGAATTGTGGAAGGCGGCGAATAAAGAACACACAGAGGATGTGCACCATGGAGGGAAACGTATTTGTAGGGGGAGAGAACAAACAATCAACTAAACGAGTGGTGAACAGTATTTTATGACAGGTTTACTTTGAACTTGTTAAGACCTATGATTTTTTTAAAAAAAAATTTCTGGTCTTAACCTCTGACATGTAAAAAAAGAACGATTCTGTGATGGCTCTCCAACCCTCGCTAAAAAAATTCTGCCTCGGCATCACTCATTTCTATCTGAAGGCAAATACATACAGGATCTGTCTGTGTGTGTGTGTGTGTGTGTGTGTGTGCGCGCGCAAACATTTAAACATAAAACATGACATTTGACTTAAACCACTTTCCAACGACATGGATTCTCACAGACAGTGTGTGTCATCTGCGTGAAGCTAGTGCGACAGTCGTCAACTGGCAAACTTCCCGAAAACTTTTCCCATGGAGATGACACATGACATGATTGAAGCTGACGTGAGATTATCAGACCTGGCAAACTAGCAAAATGGACAGAAAACTCTTTACCTAACAATTCAATATTAAAAAAAGGGGCCTCTATAGCACAATTACTTAAAAGTATCCAAATCTTTGTATTTGACAACAGTAATGTGAAGCTCAGATGTGGAGGACATCGTGTGACATTACATGAAATCCTCATTTTATAACAAAGCTTTCTGTTCCAGATTAATGTTTGAAGTTGACATCAAACCCAAAATGGAATTCAACGCGAAGCATTCAGGGAACCAAACACTCCAAGAACCAAACAGACTGCTACTAAGCTCACGTTTAACACCTTTAAACAATAATATTACAGTTTAGAAACGATAAGTCACCGTTTTTCACAAACACACCCCTGTTTTAAAATTCATCTGAAGTCTGATCATATAGTGTCATCATTTTTTCCCCACAGCTGTAAACTGGCAAGGGAGAGAACTGACTGTCAACCTTCCAATTAAATTTCAACACTGACTCTGACTGTACCTTTATGGATCTTTCAACTAACTAACTTTATCCATTTTCAAAATGGCAGAAACAGTTTTATTACTTGCTAGGGAGCAACAGCAACAACAACAACGAAGAGCAAGAAACTCCAGCTGCAGAGTCCTAAAACTGGCTGGCCCGGGTGGACCGAAAAGCGTCAGCCCGAGCATAACTTTCACGCACTCAAGGCCCTAGTTCATATGATAAATGACAGCATCAGAGACGTCAGTCGCATTTCCTGTACCTCGATCAGCCTGACAAGCTCACGCTCATCTACAGATTAGTTCTTTTACCAGCCTCTAAAAAAGAGCAGGAAGATTAAGGACAAAGGAGGAAATGTGTGTTTGATAAGTATCGCGGTGTAATTAGGCCCAAGTGCAAAAGGAAAGCTCTTGTCCTCATGTATGGTTTCAACAGCTGTTTTTTTTTTTGTTTTGTTTTTGGGGGTTTTTTTTTTTGGTGGCTGAACTTAAAGATTGAAACTTGGTTCAGTTTAGATTTAAC
Organism: Chanos chanos; assembly: GCF_902362185.1. Taxonomy (NCBI): domain Eukaryota; kingdom Metazoa; phylum Chordata; class Actinopteri; order Gonorynchiformes; family Chanidae; genus Chanos; species Chanos chanos. The sequence continues at coordinate 5,600,066 of NC_044507.1, forward strand.
GTACGCTCTGTTTGAAAGGTGCAAGTTCCGTTCACTTCTGGTAAATAGAAACTGAAAAGACTGACAGCACAATTCCTGTTGGTCAAAGAGACCCTTGAATATACTTAGAAAAAAAAAACTGTTTCTAGAACGGGGTCTGTAAACAAATAAATAAATAAACAGTGTTAGCTTCTACATCACCTTGGTTACATTTGAGTCAAGGTCCTGAGCCAATCTTGAATGATCGTATTTTGGTTTAATGTCACTTTGTTTAAACTGTAGCCTACCTTATGCACATGACATGAAATGCACACATTTACTCGGTGTTTTACTGTTTTGTATATTAATATACAAAAACAAGAAAAATGCAATGCAATGTAAACACAATACAAAAATTAATCAGTGTTTCTACACCTGGTATACTTCTACTGAACTGTAGCTATGCCTCCTTGTGTTTGCTGCCCCCCCCCTCCCCCTTTCAATTTTCATCCTTAAAAACACTAAAACATTTTTTCACACTATTTTACAAAGAAAATGTTTATTGTTACAGTAAAATACGCTTAGGGAAGCCGCCAGTGCATCTAAACCAGCAGTAGGCCCAATCCAAAACCGTATCTCGCCAACATAGAAAATGTCTTCCAGTATACCACTGCGCGTGTAGCTTGACATCTCCGACCATAAAGACAACAACACCAAAAGATATTGTGATCTACACATAACTGTTCATAATCGATGGTTACCTTTCAGTTAAAAATTAGTTCCAGCACAAACATGGTATTTTAAACAAGTTGTATTTTTTTTCTCCTTCAACTAATTAGCCACATAGCTTTTCTTGTCTTGTTTCTTTTTTTCTTTCTTTTTGGCCTCAGAAAAAAAGGAGTTCTCAGGGTTAAGCGTCGGCGTCGTGCTTTTCTCAATGCAACAAATGGATGTTCTTAAATAAGTAGTGTACTAACATTTAGATGTTGGTGGTCGTTGGAGTGTCTATCGTTATCTGGCAATTCATAGGATATACATATTGGTAAAACCTGAATTATAATCATGCTCGCATTGTTCTTTGAGTGATGAGACAAGACCATTCGATATAACACAGTTGTGACAAATGACATACAATGTTTCAACATGGCTATCGCTGCAAGTTTGCTCGCCATTCATGAGAGCGGACCTTACTTACCGTTGCAGAGACAAGACTGCTGTCAGTCAAGGTGAGGTGGTGTGGTTCCCATCTCCGTAAAAATTTGGAGGTGAGTATTTTACTGAGGAAGGTTCGTGGGTGCTTCACAACGCACACCTGGATGTCTCCCTCCTGAAGCAGCTTGTATCGCATCCCGCTGCTGCAGTGAAGCAGGGTTCTCCGACACGGCCCGGCGCCCAGTTTACAATTATTATTACCCTCCGGCGTCGGCGCAGAGATCTCTTCCAGCAAAGGTTTGCTCTCCTCGGACGGGTAGAATTGATTATTGTGGTGATCATTACCGCCACCGCTCCCGTTTAAATCCATGTTTCACCTTTTACAGCAATAACACCGAATGTCGTCTTTGAGCTTTTAATGTTTTTTTCCTAATTATTATTATTTTATGTCGAGGCCAAACGGTCGTGTCTACGCTCAGCCTACAGTGAGCTAAGGCGATTCGACCTCAATTGTTTTACGAGTGGTTTGAGCGAAAAAACGACAACGGGAAGAAACAACTAAAGCCATTCAAGAATCCTTCGTTGAGGTATTTCATGGCGAGAAAATGTGTTAAGATTAATAAAAAAGACAGTCCTCTTATCTCTTCTCGTTATTCCCCCGAAATGTCTTCCTCTCTGCGTTACGCTTCCCCCGACACGAGCTATTCAATATGTTCGGGCCACTGCCATATCCATTTTGCCAGCTTTCGAAACGACATATTCCAGTTTTCATAAATAAACACAACTCTTATGGTATGAAACGACACTATCCAATTACGTCGTGGTTCTCCGTGTTTATGTTATTTAAATGGTATAAGATATGGTTCCCTTTTTTCTGTCTTTTTTTCTCCCTATCTTGGTGGAGGAACCGTGTACTCGATAGGGCTATTTGGATTGGTCCTGACTAGTTCATGTGATACCAAAGTGACGTCAATGGGGAGGCAAACGGATGCGCTTGTGTGTCTTTTTACACAACTATCTGCCTGTTTGATGGGAGACCAGCCACTTCCCCTCAATGCAGAAAAGGAGGAGGAGAGCATATGATTTCCTTGATACTGTAAATTCCTTACAAGGCTTGATATGGGCACCATATTTGATCGGTGTGAAGCTCTCCTTTCCTCAGAATTCTTTACGGGTGGACGCCTGGGGTATTTACTGTATCGGCAACATTGACGCAGGATTCAGCCCAGGTCTGTGACTGAAATACCTAGGAACATTAATCCGTCACACAGTTACAGCTGGCGACGCGACAGCCGGACGTCAGATAGAGACCAGCGTAATAAGAAATTGCACCGGTTCTCTCTCTCTCTCTCTCTCTCTTATTAATACGTTTCGTCATATCAAGTATCAATGTATCCCCACTGAAACTGAGGCTACATTAGTAAATTTTCAGATGACCACAACAGATGTTCTAGACATCTGAAAATGTACTCACTCTATCTATCTATCTATCTATCTATCTATCTATCTATCTATCTATCTATCTATCTATCTATCTATTAAGGCAATGTACAACCGACCCTGGCTGAAAACATCTTAGGTCACATGCGTGTTGTTCCTGTTGTAGGGGTGCAACTACTTGAACTCTCAGGAAATTGCAGGTGGGACTGAACAGGCTACCTGTAAAAAGAGAAAGAAAACAAGGAAAGAGAACACAGGCACCCCCTTAGATTGTGACGTCATCATTGACTGGAGATCAGTCATTTCCTCTCTAATACTGACGCAGTACCTCTCCCAAATGTCTCGTTTGTGCAAGCCTAAATAATATTGCGAAAGAGGTCTTTGCACCCACAGCTGTCGGTCTTAACCAAGAACCTTCTGATTCATAAGCCGTATGAATGAGTGTGTGCACCAAAAGCCAACATTTCTCAGCCCATGTCAACATATTCAGTCACATTAAACAGTGATGCATTTCAAACAGCAAAAGGGCAATGACAGTTTTATCTTTTTTTTTTTTTTTTTCTTGCTCCTGTCATAAAAAAAATGCCTCTTACAAACCTGTTTCCCATTACACAACAAGATTGACCTGTTTGTCTCTGACGGTTCTACTTGTCAGTGCATAAGTATGCATTCTTAACGTCATGTTTGAGAAATATTCGGTTTCATCAAACCTCACATTGGTGCCTGAATTCAGAGGAGGAGTGAGAGAGCGAGGAGACCTGTTGGCTTCACTCCAAACCTGAACAACATGCAAGCTAATTACGGGCTGTGACAACACCACTTTAAGCAAAGATTCAGGCTTGATTAGTCCCGCGAGGAGGATGTTTAGCTTAGCATGCTGAGCTGCTTTCTTTGTCTCGTCACCTTTTCCTCGCCGTAGTTGCTTAGGCAGAGGCCTCATGTCTCCCCAAGGGGTTCACTGTTGTTACAAAAGGGGAACCCTGAGAGAGACCGAAGACTGACTAAGAATGGCAATTAAAACTAGCGGGCTTTCCGCTTTTTTTTTCCACTGGTGTCCATACCTCCTGACCAGATCGTGAGAAACAGATGAATGAAGCGTGCTCAGGTCATGTGAAGTAATACCAGTGGCGGCTTTGACATGAGACATGTGACCGAATGTGGCAGAGGAACAGAGGGTAGCACATGAGCTTGTTTTGTTTTAATCAAACCTTTTGAGGAGACGGATGACAAAGGATGGCTTTCATATCTTAGTCACTACTTAATCTCTTGAGACAAGCAGTGTCAAAACAAGTATTTTTTTTTTTTTTTTGTCCAAACATGCTCACTGTTGAGGGTTTTAAACATTCCTCAGAGAGTGATTTTCTCACACACAAGTGCTGTTTTTTTTTTCTTTTTCTTATTTTATTTTATTTTTTTTCTGTATCGCCACTTCACCCACATATATTACTCAACTTGACCACTGAGTGTTTTTTTTTTTTTTGACTCGCTGTAACAAACCTCAGTTGGATGACTATGTAACAAAAAGCCGAAAGCGAAAGACATATTTGTTCTTGTCCAGACACTTTTTTTTTTTTTTTTAAATCAAATGTGAGCCATTTCCCAGAAGCAGAAGTCTGAGAGGAATTAGAATTCCAACTGACTGTAGGCCACTAAAAATGTCCCCATTTAGTCTATTCCCAACCATGACTGGTTTTCCTCATTTCTAGAAAATCATTACAGAAAAAAAAAAAAACTGTTCAGTATTACAAAGTATGATATATTTAGCGTAAATTTCAGTGTTTACAAAATGAATCAGACCCCCATCCACAGATTACTGTTTCCATGCGTAGTTGCTACGTGTTTGTAGGTATCGCTATTGAGAGACAAACATCACTTTTTCTGTGGGGTTTATTATCATACTAAGCCTTAAGTAAAGACCATATATATGTGTGTATCTGTGGTATTTAAGCGTAGAAAGAAGCATTTAGATTTTCTCATGTCAGGTACCTGTGAGTTATCTATGATTTGTTATTTTTATGTATCCCAGTGAAAGTTCTCAGTTGTTGACGTACAAGAAAACTTCCCGTAATAAAGGAGCGTCTTTTATGTTCCTTTCATGGAATTTCTGCGAGTGCTTGGAATTTAGCCGCAAAGATATGTGATGCTGATGCTACACCAAACAAACAAACAAAAAAAATCCATCTTTGGAGTTAAGGTAGTTTTGGAAAATTATGTCTCTCAAATGCACCTCCAGAATATTCCAGAAATGCTTGTCTGGGTTGAGATGTGGTGACTGATATGGCCATCGTGTATACTTTACATCGTTTTCATGCTCACGAAGCCATTCACTGACCACTCGTGTCCTTGCTGATGTTATTCCAGAAAAGCCTGCTCCTGTCGAGACAAAGTGCATCACCATAGGGTGGGTAAGTTCTCAGAGTGGTAGACCTAAATTATGCCAGCAAAGTGTGGCCAACAACATAACAGAGTGGTTGTAACCAGACTTCAGAGTCAGCTCAGTCACTGCTTCTCATTAAACATTAGCAAGTAGAGCAGTCTTCCCCGCTGAAGCCAAAAATACTCCCAGCAAACAACTGTTCTTTTGAAGTCACCAAGAATCCCTGCCGCTACCTGTGGTAGGCAACAAATCACCTCACCTGTTTTCTTTTTATACTGCGTATCCCTCATTTACTCAAGGGTTTTGTATTCATTTCGTCCGTTACCTAAAGAGACAAAACTATGGGTTTGATAACACAGGCTCCGTGGGAAATTTATCCTAAAGTATCTGGCTTATGTTCTGCAGTTGGATGTCGACATGTCTGGCTGGCCACATGTTATCCTCCGACGTTATCTGGAGGGGCAGGCAAAACCCTCACGGAAGACGGGCAGAACCCTGAGGACCCAGACTGTGGCAGGAGAGAGACTCGTGCCCCTTCCTTTTGTCTCGGAAATTTTGTCCTTCCTCAGTTTGAGGAGTCAGACGACCTCCCTCTTAAATGAACTCTCCTTACGGGTGAGGCTCCATTTAACCGAATTAACTCCATCCTCATTATGGTAAATAATCCTGTTTTGTTAATCCCATGATAGCAGTCAACTCTTTGTCCTTACCAATGGATCGGGCTAAGAATCTTGAACGGACACACAAACACATGTAACACCGTGTATAACCTGCCACCTGTTGAATATTAACACAAAAATAGTAACAAAACAAAATTAAATGTCAAATGTGTGTGTGTGTTTAGTCACCTGAGGTTATATTGTGTACTCTCTGTGGTTTAGACATGAATAGATACAAACTTATTACTCAAGCTGTATGGGTTTTTAACATTTACATAATCAATACTGGTGAATTTCCTGAGAGAGATTTCCAGTGTTTCTTCCTGTTTGACTGCAATGGCTGTTGGGGCATAGATAATCCGCAGTGTTCTGACATACATGGTAACCATTTATCTCTTGCATATCTCTCCCTCTCTCTCTGCCTCCGCTGCAGTCATGCAGTCATGCTTTAGTCACTGTGACTTCAGGAAAGAATTTTTTTCTCGTGGGCTTACCGTTTTTCCATGGAAGTGCTGCACAGTCAAACCCAAACAATTTTTATCACTAAAGGAACAATATTTTTTTCTCTCTCTCTCTCTCCCGCACACACGTCTTGGAGAAATGTGAATAAGTTTTTGCTTTTGTCTTTAATAGTTTCCCCAGATAATGCCCACCACTCAGTCTCCAGATAAAGAAATGTTTCTCTACTGATTCAAACACAGATCTTCTAGTGTTAAGGTGCTGTAACAGTGCAGTACTTTTCAGAGGCAAAACAACAACAAAACCCCTTACACTGTCATTAAACAAGCGCTGAGCCCAATTCCTGTACTTTTTGATACATTCATTATTCTACAAATAAATGGAATACCATACTAATTCATAACGCTCTTTCAATCTTTTACGATTCAATCAGATCACAAAAAAAATCTTCTTAATACAAGTATTTGAATCAGCCCGAATTAAAACGAAAGCAGACGGTTACATTTGATAAGTGTTTTATTTCAGAGGTGATCTGAAAATAGCTTTTCGTCAATCGCTTTAGCGAGGCGTAAAACATCAAATCCAGTTTCCCTTTTACGGAAATGCTGGTTGGAAAATTTTGGTGGTGCTCTACCGAAAAAAAAAAACAAAAACAAACCCAGGCCGTCTTAGTGTTTTGTGAATACACTCTAGCTCTGACGTCGCTCTGTTGACTGTAAACACTTAGAAGAGGTGGAATGTGTCGTAGTTGCGTGGTTACAATAATACACACAAACCTTAAAAACTAGGGGGGGTTGTACGCTGTGAAGTGGCAGTGTAACTTGCGATAGCGCAGTTCCAAGCTGAATTTGCATTACGCATTGTGTGTGAGTGTTCCTGCATCTAATACCCACGTGTACACTGTTCCGAGTCTGTCTTGCTGTCTTACGTATGGAAGTGAGAGACTTAGCGTCAGTGTTTTTGGAGTGGGTTACCGGTCACGCATTGTGTGTGGTCTGGCATGTGTGTGTGTGTGTTTGTGTTTGTGTGCGTTTGTGTGTTTGGGGGGGGGGGGGGGGTCTCTATGTCAACAGGAGTGAATAAGTAATGTTTCCTCTCCTTTTCAGTTAAAATTGACAGCAGCAGCTGTAACACACACACAACAAAGGGGGTCACCAGACGCCAGAATGGCCTACACTGACTGGAAAAGCCAGTTCAAAGGTCATTCAACCAACCACCCCCCCCCCCCCCCCCAAAATAACCAAAAAAAAAACAACCCACATCCAGTGGCTTAAAGCAGAGTCTGTCCATCTGCATCTATTTCCAGTATAGTAGTGTGTTGTTCCTTACAGAAGGCTTGGACGTGACCCCCCCCCCCCCCCCCCCTCCCAGTGACAGAGTTTGATGAAGAGGAGTACACTTATGACTTATGAGCGAGTACATTCATAAATCTGTGCTTATCTTAATCGCGCTTAATTTCCCGTTCAGATAATAATTATCTAATGTAAATCAAGTCACTGCGGCAAAGCCCTAAGTTTAATATGTTGAAAGGTTTGGTAGTTGGTTTGTTTTGTTTTGAGTCAAGATGTTCATGCATTTAACCTTTACCCTGGTGCAGGTTATTCTTGTTTATACCATTTTAAATATATATATATATATATATATTTAGTTTGACTGAATATCTCCCAGTTTAATTACATTTCATTCATAACAGACTGTCTATGATTGCAATGATTTCAGTTTTATGAGCCATAGTCTCCGTCTGAAATACCATCTGCCTGCTTTAATGAAACGGAGCGCTTGCCTTAGTGATTGGACTTTGGTTTAAGATAAGTTTATATATCAATAAAGGTCTAGCCTCCATTAACAAAAGTGCCCATTTTTTTTTTTCAAGTAAGCCTTAGTATTATTATTTTTTTTACCAAGCAGCAACAAATAATAAGCACACCTACTAGGCACCACAAGAAGCTTCAGAGAAATGTGAAAAAAAAAAAAAAAGAAGAGCCCAACACAGTGGTCTATGTCCTGGGTAATAACAGCACTATATAGCTGACTGGATACTGAACGTCGTGAAAAGGGATGATGGTCAAACATATCCCTATAAAGGCATTTAAAAAAAAACAACAAAAAACAAAAATCAATGAAAAAATGCAAACAAGCAAACGGTAGGTTTCCAACGACCTTTCGGTATTTGGGCCCCTTCACTCAAAACCCACACGTCCCCAGAGCTAAAGCACTTATTCACACCGTCTCTGTGAACACACAGCCCCTCAGTGTTAAAACAGACCCTGGGATCCCATTCACAATTCTCAAACTTCGCATACAACTGGTGGCGCCCCCCCCCCCCCCCCCCCCCCCCCCCCCCCCCCCCCCCCCACGACCAGGACTTGGGCTGACGCGGCCAGACGGGAAAGGTCCCCCCCCCGCCCCCCCGTCTATGTGGCCGGGACGCGGATTCTGAAGAGACCCTGTTTGAGCTGCAGACGGAACAGTTTACAGTTGGCGATGCGCAGGGCTGCGCAGCCGGTCTTGCAGAGGTCGGAGGACAGCATGGGTTTGGTCCGGTGCCAGGTACCAGAGCTGCGACGGAACTCTCGCACGTAGTCGTAACTGGTACCTTCAGAAGGTTAGAGAGGCGGAAGAAAACAACAAAAAAAAAAACTGTTAAACTGTTCGTTTGTCCCGACAAACACCGCTGACAACTTGTTGGTTTGACAAGCTCTGTGTTGCATGAAAACACTCTTGACCTATTCATTCACCAGAACAGTTTTTTTTTCCGAGTACTTCATCAGTGTGTTAAAGTAAAATACAAAATGTTCCATTTTTGATTTACTCTGTTTTGTATACACATACGCACAGACTCACTTACCTTAAAACAAACTTGAATGGACTATAACACACTGAATCAAGACACCTACAGTTGCACTCAACATTAATAGTCAGTCTAACCTATATTCAGGTAAGAATCACACAATGTGACATGACTAAAATATGTCACAGTTATGATTATGTTATTATTTACTTAACGTCAAGTCTGTTCATTCATAGTACGGTAATTAAAGTCTAAGTGTAATTGCAGTGTGACAATCGGTCATTGTGAGATTTTGCCATGGGTGTTGTTTGCTACGGGAAGTCTTCGGCCCTGCCTAACCTGTCTGTCAAAAAAGCTCTCTCACTCACTCTCACATTCACACACTCATAACTCTCACAGCGGCTTTTGCCTCAGCCTGAGAATTGATCAAAAACGATTGCGTTAAAATCACTTGGATACTCGTGAAAATATGGACGAATAGGTTTTTCATGTCACATTTACAAGGGAGTCAAACATCAATGACGACCTGCTTATCTTACCTAACTGGCGTTTGCTTTCGGACGCAAACCGTCAGCGATACATGACCGGCCTGAGAGCTTCATTTACTAAAACTGTCGGCGTACAGAACTTGTCATACGGGTCAGATAGAGAATCGCAGTGGGGTGCACGGTGGGAGGGGTGTATGTTGTATATCTGGAGCACTGGGCCTACTCACCAGTGTCTAGGTCTCCCACTACGTACACACTGGCACCTATTGGGACAGCACCATAAACAAAAGATGAACTGGTCTGGACACACAGGTTCTGATCGTCCAAATACATCCATCTGGACACAGAAAGAGAGAGAGAGAGAGAGAGAGAGAGAGAGAGAAAGAGAAGGAGAAAGAGGGAGACAATCAACAGAGAAAAAGAAAGTGTGAATGAAATCATGAGACTGGCTGGCAGTTTGTGAATGAAGGAAGGACATGGAGGAAGTTTGATGTAAGACAGAAATTTTTTTTTTTCTTTTTAAGGATGTCAGCTGAAGTGCCATTTCTATAGAAGTTTTTGTTTTGCAAAAAGCAAAACGAGACCGCGCGTGTCATGAACGACCCCACTGAGAGCGTCTTGTGTCAATCCACATGACTGAAGCAGGGTTTGACAGACCATGTGGCCTGGTCATGTACTCAAACCAGAAGCAGAAGCAGAACCGTGAGTGAGAGAGTTTCCCCCGCACCTTTTAAACTCGTCGTGGTAGAACTCAGACTTGCAGGTTGTCATCTGGTTGTGTTCAGGGTTGTCTGTCTCTTTACTCCTGACTCCACCAAACACGTACAACTCCTGACCCACTCCGCATGCCACAGAACCGAACCTGCCAGCACAGAACACACCGCAATCATGCCCCTGTGTCTTTTCACTGGAACACACACACACACACACACACACCCCTCCCCTTTAAAAACCACACACCTGTCTCACATTCTCTTTCGTGCATCATTCTTAAAACAAGGTGACTCTGTACAGGTCATTTTTCCATCTTTCAAAGCGTATCTTATCCACCTCAATCTAGAATGTTATTCAAAGAGGGCAGTCTTTCGATTTTTTTGAAGGAATACACTGCACGTCCCTAAAGTACTGCTTTCTATATTTGTAAAGTCTGATATAATTAATCTTACAAATTTTATCAATGTTGCGATAAGCAAATGCTTTTTTTTTGCTTGTCGAATAAAACCCTATGCACAGTCAGCACATCAAACTCATGAAAGACTAGGTAAAACCTTGATCAAATCTAGAGTTGATCTTACACACATCATGAGCAAAGGTCTAATCTTCTGACTGAAAGTCATACCAATGTCTACTGATAACAGGAAGACACACACACACACACACACGCTCACACACGCACACACACAAATTATTTAACAGTTCTGGTTTTAAATGCCAGTGGAATAGTCAGTCGATTCCCAGAACGTGTTTCCCATTTGGGCCGATATGTTTTTGCCGAAACAAGAACCACATTTGTCTCTTGTCTTTTGTTTTAGAGGCACATCTGTAAGGCATTGGAGAGGGTGTGTCCGTCAAAGCCTGAATTGTTGCTGAAGAATCTGAAGAGGCGCTGATAATTGCCCTTTGCTATTCAAAACTCTCAATACGCACACACACACACACACACACACACACACACACCCCGACACACACACACGTGCGCACACACACGTGCGCACACACAACCACACACACACACACACACACACACACACACATAAAATATGAACAGCGCTGCTGCATCCCAGAGACACGCAACTATATCCATTGTCACAAGCTTATCAATATGGTTCTTTGAAGGTCCCGAAACAATTCAGGGCATTGTAATCTGACGTAACTTGGTCACGACCGTGGTGACGCGCGTACGGCTGACGCGATGCGTGAGCGGGCCGGAACGCGGTCGTACCTTCTCTCTTTCAGGGGGCAGAGGGCGGTCCACTGTTGAGTTTTAGGGTCAAAGCATTCGACCGAGTCGTAGAGTTTTCCGTACGAGCCTCCCCCCATCACGTAAAGCCTCTTCTTCATCGTGGCGCAGCAACCAAACTGAAAACAAGACCAGAGGACGTGATGAGAGTCTGTCACGGGGGCGCGGTCTTTTCAGTAACGAGGCTTGATGAGACATCTCGTCTCATACTGTGTGTCTCTTTGTGCGGTTAAATACTAAATTGCATCCGCTCTCCTATTCGTCAGTGTTTTGTGCGCTTTAATGTTCAGAGCAGGATAACAACAGACAGTCGTTGTATGTCAGTGCTGATGAAAACATACAACTTTCTTCAGCATTTCTTCACTTTATGACTCTTTCATGTGTTCTTAGTGACTCATTGTGTGTGTGTGTGTGTGTGCAGAAGAGGAAGAAGAAGTACTTTATTTGTCACACACACTCAGTGAGCAATGAAATGTAGCCTCTGCATTTAACCCATCCTAACACCAGTGAGCGCACGCACACACACACACACACACACACAATGATCTAGGGGCAGTGGGCAGCCCAGGGACCAACTCCGGGTCTTTTTGCCAGTGCCTAGCATGCATGTCTTTGTAGTGGGAGGAAACTGAAGCACCCGGAGGAAACCCAAGAAAACACGGGGAGAACATGTGAACTCCACACAGAGGGGACCTGGCCGGGATTTGAACCCAGGGCCTTCTTGCTGTGAGGCAACAGCGCTAAGCGCTGAGCTGCTGTGTGTGCGTGTGCATGAGTGTGCGTGTGCGTGTGCGTGTGCGCGTGCGCGTGCGTGTGCGTGTGCATGAGTGTGCGTGTCATGGCGTCTCACCTTTCGGACCATAGTCATGCTGGTTTGGAAACTCCAGGTTTTACAGTGAGGGTCATACACCTCCACAGTGAGGAGTTCTCTGTCCTCATCTTCTCCTCCCAGGACGTACACCATCCCATCCAGTTCAGCTATGCCAAAGTTCTGCCTCGCCTTCACAAAGCCAGAGCAACCACAACAAAAAAGCTAACTTAAATGAAATACTGACCCCTGGTGGTACTCTTCCAGAACTGCTCAACAATACACTTGCTTAGTTATACAGAATGGAGATATTTTAAAATCTATTAAGTTACACCAGATGGAATTGGCTGTTGTGTTAGTATATGATTCAGTAATGAGAGCTATGATAATACCGTGCTTATCACACATTCATACTGATCCTATACTCCAAGGAAACAGGAAGCCATGTTGTTTCATATGCTGTACATTTCTACTCAAATGTTTGGCTACACTGCCCCCAGTGGTGAGGCATGGAACTGAGATGGTGCAAACCAGGTCAGGAAAAAGGTGGTGTCATTTTTTGGCTTAGAGATAGAGCTGGAATGTTTCTCTGAAAGCTGAAAAACTTGTTAAGCATGTGAAATGTGTGAAACAGACGCAAACCTGCTTCATAGGTGGGATTGGAGTCCAGGTATTAGTCTCTGGGTCGTATTTTTCACCACTATTCAAGACGGTTTTGTTTTCGTCCATTCCGCCTATTGCAAACAGGTAACCCTCTGATTGGACAGATATAGAGTCAGTCATTTTTCAATTGGTCAAAAAGCAAGGGTCAAATACCATGATCTTAATGTTACAAAAAGACAGTTAACCTACATTCTGACAGTTATAAACCGACACTAAAAACCACAGTGATCCATTTCAGGCACACTGACGCGTGTGTTAGCTGAATGATTGCTTTGGGTCAAAAGAGTTTCAACAAATCTTTATTTTAAACATTCAAGACTAGCGCTGCCATCGGTGACAAAAGTTGAAATACTTGTTTTGTGTTTCATAAGAGCAGCTCTGTAAAACTAAATGAACAGATGACTGCTATGACAGCCGCGCGAGAAACGACTGGCTCTGACCGGCAGTCACGACTCCGTGCCCGATACGGCCCACGCTCATCGGCTCCAGCTCGATCCACAGCTGCCTGTTCGGGTCGTACAGTGGACACATGCACCGCGTGACTGCGCACGGTTTCCGCGTACTGCACCGGAAACACACACCACAGGAAACCCCACAGTCACTGACTGAGATGCTACCCCCCCCCCCCCACACTTCTGTCTCTCCCTCTCATAAACATAGACACACAAACAAACACACTTCCCCATTAAAAACCACACACATTCTCTTTTGTGCATCATTCTTAAAACAAGGTCACACCGTACAGGTCATTTTTCAAAGCGTATCTTATTCACCTGAATCTAGAATATTATTCAAAGAGGACAGTCTTTAGATTTTTTTGAAGGAATAACCCACACGTCCCTAAAGTACTGCTTTCTATGTGTGCAAAGTCTGATATAATTAATCTTACAAATTTTATCAATATTACCATAAGCAAATGTTTTTTTTTTTTTTGCTTGTCAAATAAAACCCTATGCACAGTCAGCACATCAAACTCCCTGGGTAAAACCTTGATCAAATCTAGAGTTGATCTTTTTCTACATGCTACAGTTTGAGAGGCTTAACACAAGCCTTGATGTTTTTGATAATCATAGCGAATCATCAGCGACTATAGACATATGACCAATGACAGTACTCACGCCCTGTGCTCCCCCCCGACTGTGACGATGCACTCGGAGTAGCCGCGTGGCTTGAACGCAGCGAGCAGTGCCTCCCCTTGAGGAGCAGCTCCTCCAAGTGAGTCTACACAGCACTCCCGGATCACCTCCCTCATCACGGGGTCTCCCAGCATCTGCTCCTGCAGGTAGCTCTGGTCCAGCCCCTGAATCCAAACCGCTGACATGACTTCCTTCATGTGCACCTGCAGGTGTGAGAAAGGGGGGGGGGGGAGAGAGACAGAGAGAGAGAGAGAAAGAAAGAGAGAGAGAGAGAGAGAGATGAGTCAGCCAGTTGTCAGCCCTGTTCATTAACTCTGACAATGGTATGAGGGTAACAGGACAGAAGTCAAGAACTTAGGAAGGACGTCTCCTTTCTTTCAACAAAACCGTCACTCATGTTTACAGACAGACTGCACCGCATTCAGAACAGGTTCCTGTTGAGGTCAATGAAGATATTCACTCATTCGTTTTCTGGAGAGCAGACATAAAGGGAGAGGAAAAAAAAAAGAAAACGAGGTAGGGAAGTGAAAAATAAAAAAAAAAACGACTCGGCGAGAGAGCCGGTCGAAAACGAAGGCCCGACGTCCACGCTCACCCTTCGCGCCTCCATGTCGTGGGAGAGCCAGCGCACCACGGCCTCCAGAACATGCTTCTCGTTCCCCACGTTCAGCTTCTCCATGGCCAGGACCTCGCAGAGCCGGTCGGGGGTCAGCTCGCGGAACTCCTCGGTGGTGGCCACGTCGCGGAAGTGCGTCTGGAGGAACTCGGTGGCCACATGGTGGACGTGGTGCAGGCAGTAGTGCAGGGAGAAGAGCCTGATCCCGATGCAGTTCTCCGCGGCGATGCAGCTCTCCAGGAACTGACAACACAGAGACTTGAGGTCGGTGAGCAGGAGCATGTCTGCAGCCTGAACCACATCCTGAATGGTGTCTTCACTCAGGGAGATCTGTGCACGGACAGCAAAGGCAAAGACGGGAAGTCACGCAGACCTGTTGATTCAGCACCGCACCTGTGTCTGTTTTTAAATATGTGAGGATATGCACTTTTTTTTTTTTTTTTTATCATTCTGACGTTCTTTTTTTTTTGTTGTTGTTGTTGTTTCAAACGTTTAGGCATTTTCTAACTGAATGCGTCTGCTAAATGAATGTAAATATAAATGCAAATTTCATCGCCTCTGGTTTCAATGCAAGACCCATTTTCACTCACGCCATGGAAACGCAGGTTTAGAGTTACGAAAAAGAACATGATGTTATTGGCCTTAAGAGTTTTAAAACTGACTAAACATCACTGGACGAAGCAGTATATCATTTCAAATGTTGTCAGAATTCATCATGTTTGCATAGCTTTACACATCTCACAGATGACAGTCGTACAGACCTCCCCACTAAAGATATATTCCAGAATTTTCCTCATGATAGGAACAGAGATCCCTTGTAACTCGATTCTGTACACAGACCCATCCTCTTTTGGGGGGTTGTAGTTCAATTTTGTCCTGCAAACACACACAAGTGATAATCAAAACAGTGGGTGACAACAAAAGCATGACATCAACAGCGTGATGTTAACAACTAACCTATGCAGACTGTTTCTTGATAAGTTTTGTAATCTAATTATTTGCTTACATTCGCTGTTATAGACATTTCTTCACCATGAAGACATAATTTATGAGAGTGAAGCGAATTCCAACAGACTGCCGGCTGCAACAGACGCAGCTAGAGAGACACACCCTCGTGACATTTGGCTCGGGGTGTGCAGCGTGTCTGGACAGTAACACCAGCATGACAAGTTCCTTCCTGATATGAAAACATTTCTATCGGTGTTAAAAATTACGTGACAATGATGCTAAAGTGTGTTTATCTCACCTTATATATGGACTCGCAGCTGCCAGTACGTTTTTCTGCACCGGGATCTCTTCACCGTCTAGGACAATAACCGCATCTTGGAAACACTCGTCTTGCCGAAAGGAACGAAGGGCCCTTAAAAGCTTCTGGGCGTGTTGTGGGTCAGACACAACTGAACCGACACCGGCATCTCCATCCTTCGCAGGAACGTTTGACATTTTGCGAAATTCGAGAGACGAAAACACTCTAAAATATAAACTGTCTAACTTGCTAATAAAAACCTACGTTACAATTTATCATAGCTACAGATAAAAATCAACAGATTCTGTCTCGTTGATCAGTCGTGGTGTGACTATTTAAAAACTGTTACAGTGCTGGTACGCTGTTACATTGGACCACGTATAGCCTTGTTCTTCGTAGCAATCGCAGTTCAACACTTTTTGATTGATCAACATCAGCAAGGCTCACAGTGTTGTTACCGTCTTCATACAACTTTAGCATGTGCGTTTAACATGACGTAGAGTGAAGTCAGCTACCGTATGATTTTTCTAAAAATGCCTGCCCAGCCCTTTTTTTTCAAAATAAAAGTCTCATCCCTTTTATCACTCCCATGTAAACCTCATCATATTCATTTGCATGCAAGAGGAATGAACACAAGTGGCAACACCAGGCTGAAAAACTTTATCCATATTGAAGAAAAATATTGAGAGGGAGTTCCAGTGGTGTAGTTTCACCTAACAGAATGAGCTGTGCATTCAGCCTCAGTCAGGTGAATGCACACGGCGTTTTCTTTTAGTCCTTACGTTAACAAATATACGAGTCACTAACGCACAGCTTGATTACTAATTTGCCTTAAGTACTTGAGGCATAACTGCAGAGATGGGAGATGGTTCTAGAAGACAGGAATAAGGATAGTCCCTGCATATCTGGCTCCTTGTCCCCAGACTGAGAAGATGACTTGCTGATCAGACCAGTTACTGTATCCTTTGGTGTCCAGTGTATCTCCTATCACATACACAGGATGTCAATGTTTGTCAACCGATCTTTGTGATTCCAATGAGAAAGAGAGCACTTTGTCTTTATTGTAAACACATGATTTAATGCTTTCTGAAGTGACTAATTAAATAGTTTTACCATTTTCAGATTGTCCTAATTCACTTTAGTGCTGCTATGTACAACCCAAATGTCAGCCAGACTGGGTAACAAATTGTGAAACATACCTGGTGCCAGAAATGGTACTGCAGAGTGTCAGACAGGCCAAACTGACAAGGGCATCATCTGTAATGCGTTGTATTTTCCTTTCAGTGAATACATCTATGTCTTTTCTCCAAACAACATCTATAATTGTTTGTTCTGATACGTTGGTTGGAAGCACAAATTTATGACCACGATTGTTAAAACTGCAGGACTGTTTTTAAAGATCTCTTGAATAAAAAAGGTCCACTTCACAATGACAACTTGGCATTGATTCATTTTAATGCATTTAAAAGTGATCAAAGTCAAAGACTCAGCTCCCACTTTACCATACACCTTCAATTACATCTACTCAGTCATATTTATTTCTCATAACTGGCTCCAAGTCAAGGTCTTCTTTTAGAGGAAAAAAAACCCTTGAGAGATCAACAAATCTTTTCTCCATGTATTGGGGGGGAAAAAAAAAGTATGAAATTATGCTGACACGGGGGCAAATGGATAGAGGAATCATTTTTGACTTCTGTGAACCACTGACCTCTGGAATGAGAATAAGTGTGACAGGGGGGGTTGATAAATGGTGATTAATCTTTCATGATGAAAGCGCTGTAGATGATTTAAAACCCTGGCTCTGGCACCGGTCAGCGCAGCCAATTATTTTACAGAAGAAAGTGCTATTTCTGTCCATCTCAGCACTGCGTCACGAATATTTGAAAGGGTATTACAGCCACAAAACTGTAACTGCAGCGTGTTGGATATATCTTTTTCTCAGTGTCAACCATTTTAAAATTGATTTAATTGGCACAGATCTTTAAAGGCTTGGGCTTTGGGAAACGGAGGTGTCGTATTTTTAGCGGAGGTATATTTTTTGTAACCACTAGATGGAGCTCTCAGATTAAGGATAGCTCGTACTGCCTGGTCCTCTCCGTAATCTTCACACTCCAATCAGTTTTAGTCACTCCACATTGGTTATCACCTCTACAGTTTTGCCACACCAGTTTCCTTAATAATAAAACAAAATCCAGAACTAAATATGAATTTACTGCGTCTCTGCTCATCTGTGGTTGATGAAAGTCACAGTAACAATGGCTTTTTTGTTTACTTGCATTTTGATTTTGGACATTTCCATGATTCAGTCAATCTTTCGAGAATGAAACAGGGGCAAATGTGCACTTGTTAACTGTGTATTATATTTATCATACATTCCATTATATATGTTATTCTAATAATGCTATTGTTTAGTATTAGTTGTGCACAGTGGTTTAGATACAAAGTCCAACACTGTTTAGAATTTACTGAGGATTAAACACCATGGTAAAAAATGTTCTTTGCAGACTGAAAGTCCTGAAAGTCCATTGTCTCTATGTGAAAGAGGACACCTTGAAATAAAACAGGAGTTACAAATGGACTTCTGACTTAACGACTCCAATGTTTCAGTGCAGTATCGGGTTGATTTGTGGGTCTATTTAAGCGTCAGGTTTCATCTATGGAAATGAAAAACAGCTGTCTCTTATTTATATAGCTGATACACCAAGCTCTTGATATGGGTGAGTGGTCAATCAGTCCACAGCAGGAACCTAATGTCTCTAAATCCGGTTTGTGAATTCTGCTCTATCTCAAAGCATCCTTTCTGACATAGGGCCAGCATCCATCTTATACCAAAGCCAGACATAACGAACCATAATGCTTTTGATCCATAATTACATAAAGAGAGTGAGACACTTACTGTCCCTTTGGAGAGAAGAGATGGAGATAAGAAAGAGAGGAAAAACATGGCAGGTTTTGCTGCTTGGTTTAAATGCCCTTCAAGCTCAAGAAACTCTGCAGAGGTGACGTAAGACAAATGAGACACAGAGGGTGAGCAGAAAGAAAGGAAAATAAAAGAATTAAAAAAAAAAAGATTCAGATGGAGTGAAGTGTGTGTCTGTGTGTGTGGGGGTGTGTGTGTGGGGTGTGTGGGGTGTGTGGGGTGTGTGGGGTGTGGGGGGGGGGGGGGGGGGGGGGGGGGTGAGGAGAGCCTCAGAGGGAGATTATGTTGTTTTGATGAGATGACAGCATTTGCTTGCTTTTTCAAAAAGCCCTTTTGTGTAATTGCAACCACCTCTCACAGTTTTACAAGCCTGCAGTGCCGCCGCCGGATTGGTTTCCCGTTGCATGCGATTTAGATTGGTTAAGGAAAAACAGCAGTGCGCTTTTTGTCACCGTCCTGCAAATCTCTGATCCGATCAGCGTCTTCAAGAGGGAGGGGTAATTAGATATCAATCACTACTTCTTTTTTTTTTCTTTAATGTTCCTCTCACATGAAATGAAAAAAAAAAAAGATTGAATGAAACTCTGAGCGAAATACAAGGTGAAGAGACATTCACTTTGAGTGGTCTGAACATTGCTTCAGTCTCTTTTTGTGCAGTCGGAAGAAAAGCTTGATAATGAAGGGAACAGAGGCTGTCCGTTGTGTGCTCTGCACATTGGGTGGATGGACAGAATGAGAACAAGTTGGAGACACAGGGTCTACCGGAAAACTCTGAAAAAAAAATATTTCCGTTCTTTATTCTTTCTGATTCCAAGTTGGCTTTGATGTATTAAGACAGGTGAATGCTGTACCTTTGAGTGATGGATGTTTGTAAAGCTCACTGAGTGAGAGGTGACTGTGTGTTCAAATGTGGGCAGGTTTGTGTGTGTGTCTGAGTGCGTGCGTGCATGCCTGTGTGCGTGTGTGTGCGTGTGTGTGCGTGCGTGCGTGCGTGTGTGTGTGTGTGCGTGCGTGCGTGTGTGTGTGTGTGTGTGGACTTTTTAACTCAGTTCAATATCCTCACTGCTTCTCTGACACGTCAGTCTCTGAAGCGCATCACCGGGAACATTAATTACATTTGATTAAACTCATCTCAACCAGAATCCATGCCTTGTCTAAAAATAATTCCACACTCTCCTTTTGTTTCTCTAATCAGAGCAGGGAAAGGCCATTTAGACATTCCACTGTCAAGGAAATTATCTGACAAAATGAGGGATTTTTTTTTTATCATTATTCTTAGAGAGAGTGACCCAGAAAATCAGTGTGTCGCTGAACTTTTTCTTTTGCATCTCACGTCATAAAAAAAAAAGTTAAGCCAGAAGCTTCAGAGGAGTTTAACAAAAGATGCATTCCGCCATCTGGGATGACAAAAGGTGTACATCAAAACGACATTGAGCATTCAAGTAATTTCGATACCCAGCGCATTCTCCAGTGAATCCTTGGAGTGCGGTTCTTTAGGAAATCAAAATGGCTGTCTATATTTGGCACTCCGTTGTGTCGCGCTGACGCAGTAACACTGCACGGCCGTATTTT